>NC_136799.1:17175281-17400281 GCF_951216825.1 Electrona antarctica | reverse complement strand
AATGTAGCAGATCTACAAGCTCAAAATGCGTCGCTTCCTGCCACGTATGTAGATCTGTTACTTTTGATACTTTGTGTGACAGTGGCACTGATCAAGTAGTAGGGCATTCATATAAAAAAGATCACACCCGTGTGAAGTGAGCGGTGCCAGTTTCATCACAATAATGACATCTGATGATGTCAACAACACATGATGTCCAATCATATGGACACATTATGTGCTCAAACGGATAGACAGATGTACACACAAAGCTGTGCATTGGAGCGGCTGCACCGCTCAAAAACGTTACGGAGATTCTGTCCGACAGCAACAGAATCCACACCCACCCAGTCAACAGTATAGGCTTAGAGCCTTCTCTGAAACAAGACAGGGCCTAAAAACTCCATGTGGATCTTGGACTCTTGGGCAGCCTATGACATCACATCACATACACGTAGGCCCGTCTCTATAATCTATAGAAACGTATGTTTTTATAGATGTTTGAGCATAGTTGCAACCTGATCCAACTGCCATTGACTTCCATAATTAAGTAAAGAGTTCAATATTTCAAAAATATATCTAAAACAACAAAGATGTGGCGCCAATTGGTCCAGTGTTTTAGCCCAGGACGCACGCGCACACACCACACAACCCCCCCCCCCCCCTCCCCGCCCCCACACCAATTACCAAAAACAAAGTTGATGAGTCATTATGAGTGGAGACGCTGTGGGTTTCTCATTAGAGGGGGATTTGCATGTGAGGGAGTTACCGAGGACGTAATCATTTTATGTTGCGGTGGCAGAATTTCATCATCAATGTTTCAACATGAATATTGTCTTTTCTGCTTTTCTCATTTCGCCGTTCATTCGCTCTCGTTACAATATTAATTAGGAGAGGATTAAGGCTGATTTATACTCTGTTGTACAACGTGTCAGCCACGACATTTGTGCTTATAGATCTGCTATTTTCAGCATGCAACAGTACATTATTGGGCATTATAATGGGGAGACAGGTGGCCACAATACAGAGCACAATGGGAGCGGGTCAGACTGGGACAATATCATCACGATTGTTCTGTAAACAGCACTGTTGTTACCCAGTTAGCTTTTCAGGAAGTTAAAATGGCTCTTGTTGGATTGTGTAACTTTGTGGACTTATTCCACTGGTTTTGCATGATGACTTGTGTAATGCAATACATTATTTATGTTTCAAGGCCTTACAATGAGAGACAGGAAAGAGAGTTGAGGCATAACGTGTATACACTGTGGAATCCTCAGTGATGATAATTTGTATCTCAGAGAGAGTACAAATTTAAAGGTAACGGAAATGTGGTCTTAACTCTCAGTATCCTCTGTCTTGTTAAAATTGGTGGCCTAATGTTGTCAATACACACAATACAACAAAAAAGTAGGCTACATTCTGAAGAAGAAAATGGTTGCAGTATTTATATCTGTGCATCATTTTTACCTGACACACACAAATTATTCCTTGAATAAATGTGCACATGGATATATGTGTTTATGCACATGAACACTCAAGTTTAGCATCTGGCTTTGCGGCTGTGACATCACTGATGACTTTATTCCTGCTCAATGTGTTTTTGAAGTCATCAAACAAATCGAACCGGCGACAGAGCAAATGTTCATCTTTGAAGCTGTATGGTTTATGTGACTTGATGATGACTTAATATGAGATCACAGAACAGACTCAATGAAGATGTCTACTCTGAAAGCTAGAAATGTTCATTTAAGCGCTTTAAAGGGTAAATTTGAAAACAATCTCTAATAGGCTAGTTAGAACTTCAACAAAATGTGAACAAAATGTGAATGCTCATGTGTTTTTCATATTATAGGCCTACAATGAACAAACTCCTGTTTTTGACTGCAGGGAAAACATAAAGAGTAAATATAGGTCAGTGTTGAACTGGCCTCTACAGACCATGCGCTAATAGTGCCATAGTACCCGTTTATCCTCAGGTGTCAATAAGTTACACAGTTACTATTACACCCCCATTGGCGTGTGGCCAGGAAACATAATTGAAAGTTTCAATGTGTATAGACCAGCACTATAGCTAACCACAGCATGTACTGTACTCTTATTAAGCAATGCAATGTATGTTTGGGATAAGATAACATAAGGGGTTACATAACAGTGTAATAACAGTGGGTATGTCATTCAGACTATCAAATCAGGCTAAACTCTCTCAGCATTGGTAGCATTTTATTATGAGCATCATCCATCCATTCATCTTCAACCGCTTATCCGGAGTCGGGTGGCAGGGGCAACAGCTCCAGAGAGCACTCTAGACTTCCCTCTCCAGAGCAACATTATAGTAACGCGTTCCAAGGCCAGTTTGGAGATATAATCCATTCATCTGGTCCTTGGTCTGCCCGGGGGATTCCGTCCATTGGGACGTGCAACGATAAGGACCTCCCAAGGGAGACGCTCGGGAGGCATCCTTAGCCTACTAGATGCCTGAATCACCTAAGCTGGCTCCTTTCCAAGCGAAGAACCAATTATATCAAGATAATTGAAAATGGAGGAAGTGCTCCTTTAGCAATACAGCTACTGTTCTATCCTACCAGGTAGGTGATTGCACCGACCCGCTGTCTGTCGCAACTCTAAAAGTATTCTGTGTTTAGACAGCTACAGTAGGATGGGAACCAGCCATACCCCCAGGTCTCCAGGAGTGAGGCTGAGAACCACTACTGTAAAAACTGCTGCCTGGCTGCCTTCGTCTAATACGGATTCCTGTGAGGGAGCGAGTGGGTAAGAGTGTGAGTGAGTGGGTGACCACAGTGACTGGGTGGCCGTGGGTGATGTGCCAGGGTGTTTATGGACACCAGAGTGAAGGTTAGACTGACGCCAGATAGCAGAGGTCAGCGTCAGACCCCAAAAGACTCAGATGGATGTGTGTTTGGTCTGGAAGAGAGACAGGCCTTCATGCAACGGCTCACCCCCCAACCCACCGCTCTCTCTCTCTCTCTCTGACAGAGAGGCCCTCAGTGCAGCTCATATACTCTCACACGCACAAACCCTCAATGGGCAATATACAGAGAAACCACTTTCTCTCAATATCCTGGTCTAAATAGTTCTACGTAGTCTTAAAAATATGATATGTATGACTTGGACCACAAGTTCCCATAAATCTGAGTTGTAATTCACATGATTGTAGCTCTCTGAGATATATATACAGGTATAGTATATCCATCTTGCGCATTAAATTGATATTATAATCCACCATTAATGATCTTGGCACTGATTTTTAATCGAGGTGCATCACATAGACACATTGTAAATCGTTTTTCTGGCTTGTTTTACTCTAGGCCTATACTTCAGTGTCAGTTGGGTGGGGTTTACCAAACAAGACAAGTTAATGAATGCTACAGTAGAAAGTTTAGACATTCGCAGAGGTGATGACATATATAATGTATTACTTCTGTGATTCAATTATCTGACAATGTGAATAAAACACATATTGGAACACAAAATAGTTACCACTAACATTTCATGCAAGTTTGCTCATAAGTGACATAAAGTAGTAGTCACTCACTGTTGGACAGTGGGAGGCTGCAGCATTGCAAGCCTGTGTCATACTGCCACCTAGTGGTAAAGTAGGCGATACTACTGAACTACTTCGAGAGCAAGGAAGGCACTTAAAACTCTAGAGATCACACCACAATCCACTGTTCACTGTGTTCAGTTGCCAACAGTAGTATGTTGGTTTCACTGGTCTACCCACCTGGCATACATCTAGGGTTGAAGTGGTTAAAGCCATAGGGAGTACAAGGTACTTATAGGTACCAAAGTTACATTCCTGTAACTGTACAAAGAACATGACATAACTTCTCCATTATCCATATAAAAGCTAAGATATAGCCTACCATAATGTCAACAGATAAAGTACATGTACTGTAGCACGAAGGAGCAATCCAAGCACAACTCAAAAATAGAAGCAAGAGAAAACGATAGAGGATATATTTATTGCAAGCGTTATGAGCATCAGCATGGTCACGCAATTCCATAAGAATCTCTGTCTATGATGTCTTCCACTAGAAGCTGAGAGCAGTTTACAGTACAATTAAGAGACAAGCACAGAAACAGCATCATGTTTAAGGTAAGGAATTATTGTAGCACCAGCCATCAGCCTAAATGAAGTGCTGGGCAGTTTAAGAACCGACATTGGACATTGTGATATGTAGTTTATTTCTAGAATACTGTTCCACTCGTTGTCATCGTGTTCTCATATTACTTTGTGTGTCAATACGTTCTGCTCCCTTATGTTTTTAACCACTTAAACCGTATACACTTTGTTGCATGTCAAATAGCAGATCAACAAGCTCCACAAAGATCCACTAAATGCAGCACGTTGTGAACTTGTAGAGCTGCAATCTTCACCGAATGTTTGCATGTTTCCACTGAATAATCCAGAATAGGGACACTAACTATGGTTCATGTGGTTAATGGTTGCTTTACTTGGAGTAAAGCAATTCCAACTGTGATATTTATACAATCTAGCAGAAACTTAAGCCTGGGTGTTCAGTAGCTGACTGAGAATATTGCAAAATGCAATAAATGCTTCCCGTGGTTCCAAAGTTCCATAATCAAGTCCAAAGTTTATGACTTGATTATAGCTTTCAACATAAAGCTGATGCAATTCAGTACCAACAATACTTTGGCTGGTGGGTTCAAATAAATTATAATTGCCCACTCGAGATGAGATGAGACGAGATGAGGTAGGCTAATAAATGTAAATTATTCTTCATAATTATCACAATATATGAAAGGATGATCATTGATTGGCCTTCAATGAAAGTGTAGTCCTGTGTGCATCAGGGTTACCGGTAATACTTTTACAGTCTTTCCAGCCTTTTCATGACCATACAAAGATGTTATACTGTACATACAGTGCAGGAAAGAAACCCTGTTCAATGAGACTAAACATTCATCTGTCATTGGTGAAATGAAAGAACAATGGTTAGGCATAGCTGCAGGTATGATCCCTAAAGCCTATCATGGAAGTTGACTCAACTTAAAATGAAAATCATGCTAAAACTTTGTATTACAGTCTGGAAAAAGCTGAAGGTGAGTTGAAGGAGAAATCAAAATTCACACAATCATGGAAACAAAACAAAGATCCTAAATTATCCTCACCTCATGAATGGATAGAACTATAAACAACTATTTATCTGCAAAGGAACAGATTCTTTCCAGTTAATTCCTGGGGGAATTTTAGGGTGGGGACGTGTACACAAGACCTTCACATGAGAGTTACTCATTCCACACGAACGTAGCATTGGTGTGGTCCGACTCCAACTGCAGGGAAATTCTAGCTTAATTTGTAAAGTTCAAACCGTCTACATAATAAGCTTCTACACAAGCATCTTTACCCTCAGTGAATACAAACCAGTGTTCGACTGATCTCAGTGATTCATCTGTATTCATTCAGCCATGATGCATGACCACCCGTTATACATAACATTTTACCATAAAATAACAGCATAATTTATCTTAATTTCTATGTATTCTCACCCCTCACAAAAAATGTAACCATCGTTTTTTAGAAAGAATGTGTTTACTGCACATACCAGGAATAGAAGAATGTTTTTAGCACTGCAGTAAACGCACCAAAAATAAATTGTCAAGACAGATGTAGTGCCAAAACTAAAATGATCCTCAAAGCAGCCCTGTGACATAAAATCACAGAGGGAACAGGAAAAACAATTCTTGAGGGATTGTGGGAAACCGCCTCCCAGCTTTATGCGTGCAGATTTAAAACCTACAGTACATCCGCATGGAAGCACCTGCTACACAATAACTATGTGACAACCATTTTAGCTGAAACTATGGACAACAGCACACAATGTACCTTAGAAGTCATTTGTGATGTAATCAAAGGTCCAACACTAAATTAGTTTGCGCACGCAATGCACATGCCCTTGCTTATTTGCTTTTATCAACTGCCTTTGAGGTGAGTTAGTTGGCTCACATACAATATCTGATGAATTGATTGGCCTGTGCTTCTATCAGACGACAGATAGAGACACAGAAGCAGTCAAGAGACCAGAATAAACAATATCAGTAGTGTTATACACTTTGTACGATCACATCAACAATATTATGAGAGCAAGGTCAGAAGACTTAGGTTACTGTAGTAAAAAATACATTGATAAATCATGTTAATTGATACATTTGCATGCAATCCCATCTCAATGAATAACTACTCAAAAGCAAAATAATTGTTCCCCTTACAGGAGTGATCATCAGACCATCCACTTTTAGCTGAGACTAAAATGGAAAAAGAATATAAACCTCAAAACGGAATAATAAAAAATACGTATACATTCAGTAACATTTACAGACAACAGAGTTAATAAAACTATGGCTGGGGCCCAACATTTTACTTTTGTTTCTGATGGGTCCCAAAATAATTGCTTTTACACCAGTGCTTAACTACTCTTTCCACTTTTTGAAAGTGCCATATATATATATATATATATATATATATACAAACTCATAATTCATTGATTATCAGTGGTTAATTTTACAGTGCATTGTAACATTTTTCATTCACATTTGAATGCACATAAAAAATGTATATAATATATAACAATTAATAATTCTTCCTCCGTCCCCCTCCCTCTCTTATTAAGTGATTAATTTATGTTAATAGCTTTGGTTTCATTCATGATACCAATGCATAAAACAAAACTACTCAATCAAAAGTATTTGAAGGCATTTCTTTTCGGTCGGTCGATCATAATACTGCATCTCAAAACCCAAACTACCCTGAAGCAGATAGCTTCATACTTCCTGAGATTCAATTTGCTTCAAGGCTTTTTAAAAGGCTTACACACACCGTTGCTGTGGACTGGGTCATTTTGAAACCGTTTTGTGAGAGAATTTCCGACTTCCCGTAACAACTCTCATATCTGAATTAAATCACATTTTGAAGGGCCTCCATCAACATAGCCAAAAGCAATTTCACCTAGACCCATAGGGGGTGCCACAAATGTCACCGTTTGTTACAAATATTCTTGGGAGTAATGTTGAATCACCAGCAAACAGGGTTTTGATATTCCATATGGTTTGCCTGGCAGAGATGTGCTCCATTCTAGTATTCCCTCTGTGCTTCAGAATCAGACATGTGCCACACAGGCTTGACGAGATAGCCATGAGAACAATCAGATCAGTACAAAGTATAATTTGCACACTTAAAGAGCTCAGTCAGGTGTTGGATGAAAGCCGACTTGAATTTACGTCTGTAATTTAACACTGTGCATTTCAATCAATAAGAACTTCAAGTACTGCAGACACCATTGGAATATAAAGTGTTGAAAGTTCGCAGTCAAACCCAGTTGGAACTGCCACAGGGCAGTTGAAAAGCATACCTCTTGTGCCCGTGTGAAACCAGCCTGCATCCTGTGCATGTACGGCTTACGCACAGTTAAAATTGTCACTGGAAAAATATTTGTATGGTCGCATTCCCGTGGTGAAGTTCAGAGGTTTTGTGGGGAGCTGCAACGAGTGTGGTATGCCTGGTAAGGCCAGAGGAATGATGGTCTAGGGATGACAAATAATGGTTGTTGGTGTGTATAAAAAAAGAAGAGCTTTTGGATGACAGATGATAGAAGATGGAGGTTGAATTAAAGTTTGGTATGAAATAAATTAAGTAAATAGTTGTGGGGAAAAGAAGCATTGAGTGATTGGGTGGGACATGCATGGCAGAAAAGAACACAAAAAACTAAATAACAAGGTACAGTACACTCAATTACTCAAGGATCCATTTATTCAACGTTTAATGTGCCACTTCTTTAAATATCCAGAATGTATTTTTTCATCAACAATACAAAAAAAAAATAACTTTTTCGATTTAGATATCATTTAAAACTAAAACCAAATCAACTACCTCATCATTTGATCATTTACTGTTCCAGTTTAAAAAATATCAACTTGTGAAACATGATTTAATAAATAAATAACATGACTTTCATTATGTTTGCAAAAAAAAGAAAAAAGAAAAGAAAAACAACAATCTTCAGTAGTCTCTGCAGTAGTAGCTTGCATTGATCAGTGGCTGATATAACCAGTATTTAAGGAATATTATATCATAAATAGACAATTTAGTCAAGTTATGAAGAGAATATACTGCAACGTTTTTCAAAATCTGGTCTGTTTCAAACTGTCAGTCGCACCGGTATTTGGTGTCTTCAGATACACACAATAGATATACAGTATACTGTACTAGTACAGTGCACGATCATTCTGAGCTATGTTTTTAGGTCTCTACGAGTAAGAGTACGAATAAGAGTCCTGCACCATGATCTCCCTGATGATGAGCTGAGCTCCATTGCTGCTCAATATGGACCAATCACTCACACACTCACGCACGCACGCACGCTTCCATGTACAACCTAAATTTGAATAATCTACAAAAAAGTATCATCTCTAAGGCTATTGCTGTACACATTGTTCTGCTTTAAATAAAAATAGCTTCAAAACCTTTTAAGGTATAAAATGAAAGACATATTATTGCTTTACATATTAATACCTCTACAACGTACACAACTCTTCTCAACATCAGAGGACGGCTTGCATGGTAGTGCATAATGCACCTTTTTCAGGTCCTTGCCAACCAACAACTCCAAACGAGAGGTACCCCAAATCCACACATTAAAGAAGCAACTCATCACAAATGATACTAAAAAAAATATATATAGTGCATTTTCGCTGTGATCATTGGTCATCCTTGACAGTCGGTTGTGAATACATTGAGGCGGTAAGATTTTTCAGGCTTTATTGTGTTCCTTGCTGAGCTGAGTTTTAAAAAGCAACACCAGCAAAGAATTGCCCAACATAAGACCACTGTCAGAATGCCTTTGTCTATAAAACTACCCTCCATTTCCATCTACCTCCTCAACATCAAGATTAGCAGATACAGATTAGCAGCAAGAAGAAAGTAAAACCCTGTTAACGAGCCGCCAGCCGTGACCTGTGTGTAACACTCTACAGTGTGACCAATGAAGTGGCTCTGATGCAATGCTTTCGAGGCCTGTTGTTGGGCTTTTGTTATGCCTTGATAAATATATGATTATGTGTGCTGGAGCAGTTACTGTAGTCTTTTATTTCTTTTTTAGCACGTGACATGATTATGTGCTGCCAATAAACACATACTAGGGTGTGTTTTACAGGACTAGGGCTGAGTATCAGAAAGCAATACTTGGGGCCAATTTATACTTGGTCAGACAAGTCTTCAATGTGTAGAGTGAGACTTTCTTGAAAATACATACATTTTGCCTTTATTGGTACCAAATGAGTATTTTACTGGTATGAAATTGGCCTTTACCAGTGCCCAACTCCTTTCTGTTATCAATAGAGAAACAAAACGAAGGGCATCAAAACAGCTCATCTAATGTTTTGTGGGTATGAAATTACAATTGCCAAACATTTACTGGGAGTACTGATATATATTCCCAACGACACCCTGCCTTATCCTACCCTTGACCCCGTCATGTCCATGAGCAGTGGCACTCTGCTACCAATCTAACCCCCCCCCCCCCCCCCCCCCCTCCCAGAACAAACCTGTCAGGTATCTGAAACGCACACACACCACTTTCTCTCACTTACTACCATGGTGGAAACATTGTGTATGTGTGTGAGAGAAAGACAGCAAGTGAAAGTTTTTGCGTGTTTGTGTGCGTGTCTGTGTGTACACGTGTGCGTGTGTGCCAAGGGGGAGAGAGGGGTTGTCGCGACGTTCCTCTCCACACATAACGACATGTTTACACGGGGGCGATGATTAATGCGGCTGAGAGCGGTGCCACGTACTGACAGAGAACTCCTAACCTAAACAGAGGCCTCCAGTGTGGCTGGCTGTGGCCCATGTATGGGCTGACTGTTTACCCTGCCGCCTATCACTATGACTGGGGCCAGGCCAAGCAGAGCCCCTTGGTCCTGTCAAAGGGAGAGAGAGCCGTGTCTGTCTGACCGACCTGGGTACTGTTGCTGGTAGAGAACAGACAAGACTCCTTAATCATTTTAACGGATGACAGTGCATTCCAGAGCAAAGAGTGAATAGAGTGTGTCCACTCCATGTTATCTAGAGTGCCACTTTGTCGTTGTGCATTTGCAGATATGCATATCCCCCACCCCGGTTGACATGTGCATTTGACAAGGGTCTGATAATCATTACAGTCTATCGGATTTCAACGAGGACACTTCCTGAAAATCATTTTAACAAGTTACTGTGTATTCCAGGTACAGTAGGCAAAGAGAACGCTAAGTGTCCACTCAACATTATCTCAAGTACCACTTTATACAGGACAGAAATAAAAGGAGGATTCTGCAAAAAACAAACAGTTTAACAAACTGCCGGCCAGAGTCATACATTGACAGGGTGTTTGAGCTATTAATCCAACCCCAATTAACAACCAATAAACTTCCGCAATCAAAGTGCAAGGAGTCTCATAATACAAAACACACAATATAGCTACAGTACACTACATTTCTGCTAGTTTAATTTATGGATTGTATAATCCATGGTCAAGACAAGGCCACTTTTCATAATATAATCAGGGAGCAAGGTTACTGTACTCTTCATGTTCGACATATACAAGCACAAATGGTCCAAAATCATTAGGGTAATACGCTAACTGTTTTGTCTATATGCCACAGTCTAACAAATTCATCTGCAATTTTCACTATCCTACCAACCAAGAAGACTAATGGAATAGCAGTATAAAAGACACTGGCAGAGGACTAATATAACACTCAAACCAATACATTCACCATTGTTTGTCTTATGGTTGGTATTTCTCACTCTGCTAATGATCTTAATTTCAGAGAAAAATAATGTCAGTCATCATTGGTTTTTAAATGTAAATATTTTAAGTCAAAGTCTCCACATAACCAGATGTGCCACCATTAAACCTTCGGGTTTCAAGAGAGAACGGTGCTGATGGTATAGGAATACAGCAGGGAGAATTGTTTCACAATGACAAATTTAACAATGTTAAACATCTTTAGACTAGACCCTGTATGTCTTAGAAACTTGAAGTAGCGATTCTTTCTTTATATGAATATAAGGACTTTGCAAATAAATTATATAATATAATATTATTAACTAGTTGAGGGATTTGAATATTCAATCTACGCCTAAATATGTCTTTGGTTAGAATGATTACAACCAACACCGTAAGCCTCCAGCAGCACACTTGCTAAGACCGTCTTACATTCAGATGTGAACAATAAATAGCACTTTCACTACATGTGAATATGAGGAGCTTGTATAAAAACATGCAATATAAACCAAATAAAATCAAAAGCGGAAATGAATATTAATAAGGATAACAAACTGAGTGGAATGACGCTGATGAAAGTGGATTATTTTGTGTGCGTTACTTTCATGAAATGGCTGCATGAGTGAAATGAAAGGAGAGATGGGTCACCTCAATCCTAAATATCAGAGTTGTTTATTTATTTGACTAAATTTTTTGTAATTTCTCCAGATTCCTTTTAGTTCGCTGGGAGCTCTAAACTTTCACACTTGTGTATGAATAAATCAAATCACATCTAAATCAATATAATTTCGTATATATAATTAGTCCAAAAGAGTTAAATAAAGTGGCAATTGAAATTCCCTTCTTAAAGTTGTGCGTACATTTACTTCTAAATCTTGGAAAGGGATACCTTTGATAAGGTAATTCGCCTTTTTTGTTTTTCTTTGTCAAAATAAAATTGTTAGAGCCCAAATTATAATATAACAATATCTCAAGAAGGTAGCCTTTACCTCATGACATTACCTCGACTCCACGATTTTGTTGTGTGGTCGGGTGTCCAGAGCTTTCGAGGATTCGGGTTACATCTCAAAGAGTCTCACTTAAACGAGGGCCCACCTATTTGTGGAACTGAAATAGAAGTTAGCGGTTCAATTTAGCTGCCTGCTCCTTCTCAGCCTTCTCTTTGGCCTTCTCCTTCTCAATCAGCTTCTCTTCCTTCTGCAGCATTGCCATGATGTCGGCCACCTGGTTGGTAGAGATGTCTATATCTTCCTTGTCGATCAGTTCCACTACCTGGATAGGATGGAGGGAATGTCAAATTAGCAATCAATTAGTCTAATCTCAGGGTCTTAGTGGTCCATGCCACAAACCTAAAGCAGGAGCTCTGCAAAAAAGCCCTTTCACCTTAAGCATTATCTAAATTAAAGCCTTGAAGTGCAACAGGCCAATGTCCTTATTGATAATGATCCTTAGATATTAGTGTTGTATATATCAATGTCTTTGTCGCTGCCAGTTGGGAGGATCGTTCGAATCAGTGGTGAATGTGGCACTTGATGGCCGCATCCAGACAGTCACAGTAGATTCACGAAGATGACAAATGCCGTGAGCAGCAGGAGTCTCTTCCAGATTTTTAGACAGCTGGTGGATGGAAAATGAAGCTCACGCGCGTTTCCAGTTTTCTGACCGACGCTGCAAGTTGCAGCGTGGGTGGAGCTTAATTTCCATCCACCAGTTGTTTAAAAACCAGGAAGAGATGCCTGCTGCTCGCAGCATTTGGCATCTTTGTGAATCCACTGTCTGGATGCAGTCTATGTGTGACTCTTCCTTCTTATTGTCATCTTGTTTTTCCTGAGTCTGCAACGATTTGTTGGTGGGCGTTGCTTTTTCTCTTTTCCTTCCTTCCTTCCTTACTCATTCTCAGTCTGGCAGAGATGCTAGGGACTGGTTGAGGTTGGAACTGCATTAGCACTTTAAGTTTATATTTCATTGATTGTAATGTACATCCATGATAAGAAACTAGAAAAATGTGCTCTGCAGAGCATAGGTCTCCACCAGGGCAGGTATCTTATTGTGGGCCAGCAATGTTTCACTGCAATCTGAACACTGTCTTCATGATATGAAGCATTTTGTTCAAAATGGACCACTGCTGCTAACTTTGGAAGCCAATCTTAGCCAATGAGAATGGAATATGAAAGATCTGACATGTTCCGTCTTGATTTCTTGTTTTGCAGAAATCGGCCATAACAACATTTGGGGCAGAGGTTCTGCTCTGGCTTCCAGGAGTGCATGTGCACAGTTTCAAGCTGATAGGTCCAACCGTGCCGGACATTAAGTGCTCCATTAACCCAAACATGAAACAACACATTCAAAGCATACTTTGATGACATCATCAATGTCAATCTTTCCATCTTTGTTGTCGTCCAGTGCATCGGCGAGGCTCTGCAGCTTGTGTTCTGGAATGTTCTGAATCTGCCTCATGATGTTGATCAGCTCGTCAATGCTGACCAGGTTCTCCCTGAAGGTGTAGAAGAGACTGTATAAAGGAAACGATTACTTTTACACTGACATAATGGTGGCTGAGTTCAGGGAGAGGAGGGCCGGAGGTCAGGAGAGTCTACTATTCACGTGGACACATCAAGGGGCTTTCAACTGTGTGTTGGATTCAAGGTTCCCTGACCACAAAAAAATGGGTATGAATTAGATTTAGCTATCGTCTCTATACTGGGGGCATCCAGATCAAAAGGTGCTGAAATGTGATGTTTACATCTAAAGGTTCTAATTGGAAAGCCAATTACCAATTCAATTAACAATTGCACCAGTGGAAATAAATGCTCCAATAAAGTTCAAATGCAATTAAGTGTACCGATCTACTGTACAATGAGATTAATATTTGTTAACGAGAGTTATTCTGGCTGAAAGTTTTGTAGTATTCTATAATATTATATGCATACTTATTTCTGGTAAACCTTTCGTCCCCCCTCTTTAATAATCTCTCCACCACCATTCAAGTTAGTAATGATGCTGAGCAGTAATCATGAGTTGTTCCGATACCAATATCGGAAAAGCTGCCGATACTGCCTAAAATGCTGGTATCGGCGAGTATACCAGTCTATGTCAATCCGATACCACATAATGATGTTTAATTTACAGTAAACAATTATTCTTTATGTTGCAGTACTGTTTAATGTACTATTACTGCAGCATTTACATTGTGGTTTTACAACTTGTGGCTGTACTTTGTTTTGACAATTTTAATGGAATTATTATTTATTCCTAGATTTGTTTATGTATTCATATTGGATCAGTACTCGGTATCGACTGATACACAAGTTGCGGGTATCGGAATCAGATAGGGAAGGAAAGAATGGCATCGGAACATCTCTAATGATGAAGGTGATATTAGGAACAGCTTAAACTATACTATATATGTAGTCATGATGAAATCATGGTATTGAACACACATACAATATGTAAATATGTGAATTTCACAGCAAAGACAAAAACAACTGTTCTAGGGCAAAGTGGTCTAAATCTCAACATTCAACAGCAGCAGCTCTCACAATTTCAATCAGACAAAAAGGGTATTCATGAAATGCAAATTTAATGCATTTGCAAATGTTGCCCAACTTGCCCATGTTCAAAAGTTGACTTTATACCACAGCAATAGAGGGTATGCGCTATGCGCATGCATAAAGTGAGTGGCAAAGTGAGTTTAACATTGTTTAATGCAGTTAGATTACTTTTCGGTATGGATGTAAGGGCTGTCAAGGCCAGAAAGTAGTTTTTGCCACTCCATATAACTTCCGGTTATGATGATGTCACACGCATACCCTCTATTGAAAAGTTCCATGTCCCAAAGAGTGCCACACACACACACACACACCTTTACTTTGAACAATGATCAGACCTGAATTTCATGAACGTCCATGCATTATCAAGTTATAGGTATATGACATTGCTGTCCAATTAGTTTAGCCCAAAACCCGCTTAAAAGAGGTTTGACAGTATCACCGAAAATGGTGATGTTCCTAAGACTTACCCGACAGGCGAACTACTTCCAGTGTCCATCTGTCCGTCCAGTACCACCTTGTCCTTCTCTAGCTCCCCGATGATCTTGCCGATGCGTCCAATCATGCGGTTGACCCTCTTGGACAGCAGCTGGCTTGCCTTAGACTCCTCTAGGGCCTTCTCCTGGCCGTTCTTAGACAGTTCCTTCTTTATCTCCTCCAGATCCTATGAACACACATGAAATATATTGTAGTAAAAACCTCTGCGACAATGATTGTCCACACACACACACACACACACACACACACACACACACACACACACACACACACACACACACACACACACACACACACACACACACACACACACACACACACACACACACACACACACACACACACACACACACACACACACACACACACACACACACGTGTGTGAGTCAGGTCACCTCGCTATATTCTTGCACATCATCCTTCAAGTCCTCCAGTTCCTCCTTCTCCAGAGTCAACAGCTTCCTCTGCTCCTTCAGTTTAGAACAGGCATCACCCAACGTATCAATCTCCTCCTTGGTAATCTCCTCTCCCTGGAAATGAAATACACAATCAATACAAAATTATACAAACTTATGTTGTTTGGTGCCATCTTCTAAAATAGCCAATACGAACCTCAGTAAAGACAAATTACAGATTTTCCACCTGAATCCCATTGTTCTGATTTGAAGAGATCAGTAACATACTGTCAAAACTGCTGTGTATTTCTCCACAAAATGTCACATAAACGAGGATGTCAAACGTGTCATTTTAATATGAGGGGTTTTAGCACTATTATTATTGATCTCATCCCATCAAAAAAAATGGGATTCATGTTGAAAATTGGCAAATCTTCCATTGAATTTATCAGAAGTTTTTAATCAAGAAAAGTATATAAATGGTGACAAATGACACAATCACATACTGGGCAGTGGGTGTGTTACAAATGTGGAAAATATATCCATCAATTACTTTGAAATTGCATAACGTAAACTTCCTAAAATGATATAAATATAAAAACAAAATACAAATGTGAAGTAAGATACACAGATAAAATAACCCACAAGCCCACAAAAAGTGTAGAAAAAGGTGTTTGAAGAACCTAGCGGGTGTGCCTAGAACATATACAAACCAATTTAGGTTGATATTTAGGGAAGAAAAGGGTTTAATACAGGGTCTGACCCCAGGAGTGGCAAGGATAAAGGAGAGGGTTTAATACAGGGTCTGACCCCAGGAGTGGCAAGGATAAAGGAGAGGTTGAAGGTCCATAAAAACCTGGTTCAAATAGCATTTTCAAATAATACAATATACTGTATAGTGTTTATTTTATCCAACGTGGAGCAACCGATATGTGACATTTGACAAATTAAATGCTATGGCCCTATTAAAAACAAATATAGTTGGCCGTAAAACAGGGACATCGGCAGTTTCTGTACATTTTGGCAAAGTAAGGAAGTAGGAATACTAGGCGAATGACAAAAAAGTACTGTATACTATAACAAATCACGTTCAATCAATCATTGCACTGCCAAATGCTGGGGTAATCGGGTATGGATGCATTTTATGCCTTGATTAAACCAAATCCCCCATTTGTAACACTGTACAATACGGTAATAGATATGTGGCAAACTCCACCAATCTAGCAGTCCAAGAAGTATAAAACAAACACTTTGCAGGCTTTGAAAATACTTTTCGATCTAGGTGAGGGTCCCCGGGTATCTAGGGAGAAACCAGACACATGCAGGGCTAAACTGGTTTGGATGAGAGACAGCTGTCAATCTAACCTGGAAACGCAGGAACTTCTGCCAGTGTTCAAACTGTATGGCAGAGAGCAGCAGGGTGATTGGTAAAAACATTACATCAAACAAGTGATGGACAACAGGTACAACATGACCGATCAAGATGTAAGCACTTTTGGAGTTGTCAAGAGAGTCCTCTACCAGATAAATGTTCTGTACTGTCTCATAAATTTCATTACACCATGTACAGTATTAATGTGGAAGCCCAGTAAAAAATAAGAATTTAGTCTAAAGGCGCACAAACAGAACATCACAGTTGCGATTACAGTAGAAAGGAAAACAATACAACAATCGACTACATTCAACAAGCGTTCAACAAAAGCTATAAAGTGGGGAATCCTGCCATCACATCTACATGTAATAAAGAGTCCAAAGTCCACGTTCAACAAACTGGTGTACTGAGTGAGTGCTGACAGACATTACCTTGATTGTGTCCAGGACAGGTGCAGTGTCTCTGAGTATCTCAGAGTGTTCAGCACTAGACGAGACTGGTGCTGTATCCACCAGGACCTGCTTGGCTCGTTCTGCTTCCAGATCCTCCTCCTCCTCCCATGGACGACACAGATCGAGAACAGTCAATAACAATTAGCTACAAAAAACGAACTAACTCAAAAATTATGAAATCGCTAAATATTCACGAGACTTCATCTCTATCTTGCCATTAATTGTTTCATATCTAAAACAAAAAATAAAAGAAATAAAGTCTCTGTTATCAGCCAATGTCCTCCATACTCAATTTCTACAGAAAAAACATGAGCAAAGCACTTAAATTACAGCTATATATTACACTTTAATATGAATCATAATGGCCTGGGAGACAAAACTATTTTATTTTGCATGTTTATTTTTTGCATGTCTTTATAAACAATAAGAAAGATTACAGTATAAAATGTATCAATATAATTGGCTTTAGATAAGACAGCAGGTCGGTCTCTTACTTTGGCAGCTTTCTCTGCAGCGTCGGCCAGCCTCTCCATCTCTCTGTCCTTATTGTCCTGGCGTATGGCTTTCTCTTCTTGCAGTGTGGCCTCCAACTTGGCCTTATTGTCCACCTTAGACAGCTCCATCTCAGCTACAATCACCTGGGCCTCCTTCGTCTGGGCAGTGAGGGGTGCATTGAGAAAATTATGACGATTGATCATATATTGATAAAAGAGACAATTCTGAGAAAATACACTTTTCAATTATACCCACTCCTTAACAACCTAGGTCCTATATACTTGATGCTGACCGGGTTCCCCCAGTGGGCTGTACTTGGCCCCTTCCTTTTTCCCTCAACACCAAATCTCTCTTCCATAAATAGCCAATCTACAAGCTCACGTGGCGCATTGCGATGCATTGTGACCTTGCCTAAACATTAATAAATGTAAGAAAAAAAAAGAGAAAAAAAAGGATGTACAATATATGGCTGAAGCTGTAAATAGACACTGACATATTGATGCCTGTATGGTCCTTAAACTCACTTGAATAACTGGCCATCCTCCCACCTTCACTTCACACACGTAACAGATTCCTATTAAAACTACATATGAAATAGAGACACAGCCACGCTAGCGTACCACAATCTCAGGCAGGGTCTGCAGAGTGCTCTTGAGCTGGTCAGCAGGTGACAGGGTGTCAGGAAGGTACATGGCTCTGGACAGTAGCAGCAGGGAAGTGGGGATGTGCTGGTTTAGATGGAGCTCCAACCACTACAGAGAGACAAGCAGAAGTTGATGATGTTGTTTTGTCGTCAAATTAGGTCAAGTAAAACACACACACACACACACACACACACACACACAAACACACACATTACCTGGCTGAGCTGCTCTCTCAGTCGGTCTTCTGTGACTCCTAGAGCCCTCATTCCTCTGACTCGGCACGCAGCCTGGACCTCATTCACATTCAGACTCTCCACTCCCTCATCTGCTATCAGCTGGAAGAATGGACAGGACATCTTTTAGATTAGAAGACAGCCCTCGGCGCATTTTAGAAGATAGTACCAAACTGAGGTCAGAAACGTTAGTGTCAAAAATAGCAAGATCTACAAGCAACATGTGGCAATGTTTGTAGATCTATGCTTGCTATTTGTCATACAACAAAGTATATAGAGCATAACACTTAAACCCTATATAACCTCCAGCGCTCTATTACTTGGTCTGCTTCTTTTTCTCTTTATATAAAATCTATTTTCCCCAGCATGGACTCTAGGATTCATGATGTGGTTGAAGGGACAGTCATTCTACAATGACAGTGGTTCTCAAAGTGGGGTCCAGGCAGGGACCCTCTGGGTTCCTTGAAGGGGTTCCAAATGGACCCTTGGCGGTCTATAACTCTGAGTGCATACAAATTGACCCACAAGGGTCTATTTGGTTCCATTTGTACACTCTCTGAGTTACAGTTTGAGAACCACTGCTCAATTATATATTGTTACCTTGTCGTCGGCGCGGATGGCTCGGAGCTTCATGATGAGCTGGAAGCGCAGGAAGTTGTTGGTGCCGATGGACTGCAGCTCCAGCAGGCGACACAGCGCCACCAGCTGGGGTCTGGTCAGGTTATCCAGGGTCAACTCATCCTCAAACAGCTTGGAGAAACGGATGATCTGCTCGTTGCTGGGACGCTCCCCAGAGTTTCGGATCTAAGAGGAAGAGGAATGCAGTAGGGACAATTAACCACAAATAAATAAGCAGGTACGTCAAACAAGACATTTATGGCTCTATTTTCGTCCATGCTAAACCCCTTATGCCTAAACTACTTTGCCATTTTTCAATAGTTAAAATAGCCTCTACAAGCTCACACCTTTTTTTTTTTACTATTTTGAAAAACATTTTTGACTACGGTAGTTAAAATAGCCAAAGTAGTTTAGGCATAAGGGGTTTATCATGGATGAAAATATAGCCATTTGAACCAATTACCCTCATAAGTTAATCAATGAATGAATTAAGAAGCAATGTGATATACTTATATAGTGGCATTAACAAAATAGAGATGGAATAAATTCTAATAGATTTATTTTATAATCATCAAAATCAAATAGTCTGATTAATCAGTTAAGGCCTGTATTGTGCAGTACCTCGTTGTGCAATGGTGGTGAAAACAGCCTATCTACAAGCTCACAGTTCATTCTGAGCTTGTGGCTCTGATATTTTCACTACTACTAAAAAGTAACTGTTCATTAATTGTAATCGAGGCAAATATTTGAAATAATCGTGATTTGAGGTCACATATAATCCCTATAATCCAGTATGAGTGGATGTGGCCTATAGTGAAACACTTGAGGATGAGGAGACCGGAAGAGAGTGAGATGATGGACCCTATACTCACAGGGTACATTTGTACACCCTCTCTCGAATCTCAGGTAGGACATGATGATTAAGGATTGCAGCTTTAAATGAACGCTGTATATCCATCATATTGGAGAACATGTAGAGACCAACCGTCTGGAAGAAGGTGGAGAACTCCTCGGTGACATTGTCCTTGACAAGCCTGTTCCTCAGAGCGATCTCCTCCACCGTGTCCTGAAGGAACTTAGCCATCTCCAGTTTGACCCGCAGCTCCTTCTTCAACCTCTCCTCCTGAAACGAGGACACCCGTTAAACACTCCTCCTGACAATGCTGACAGTGACACACTTTAGACCAGTGATTAAAACGTATTCATGCCAAGGACCCCTAAATTGATACACATTAGGCCCACAGTTACATAACTGTGGGCTGGAGAGAGTGAAACCTATGATCTGAATAGTAGTGAAATTAAACTGTTCTTCATTTTGCCGAGGGCCTGCTGGAATCCCCTCAAGGACCACCTTGGGTTCCGCAAAGACTCCACTTTTATTTGTATTTTTCCCCCCTCCAAAGTTTCTTTATTAATAGTTCTTAAAGTTATTAAAGTCACATGTGGGTCAATAAAACAATAGCTTACAAAAAAGTGTATGTTACCCTTCCCTCCCCCCAAAGTTCCCACTCCGAAAGAGCCACAACCCTGGTGGAGACTTTTTAAAGTGTAATTTTTCCCTACATAAAATATTTGTTTCACACTCATTTACTAAAAGTCACTAAAACAGGCTGCTAAAAACAGAGGAAGCGGAATAGAAAAGGGGACAATAAAAGATGAAAAACAATAGAATAGCCATGCACCACTGCTGGGGCATTTTTGGAAGGACATAACTTTTACACAACTGTAAAAGTTGACCTGGGCTCAAGGTTGCAGGTTGAGGTCAAAAAGCCAGCTACTGTATGGTTAAGGATTACACGTCAAATGGGATTAAGGCTAGACCACGTTGCGGGTAAATTTAACCCTCATTAAGACCAGCTCATTAGAACTCTGTGGGAAGGTTTCAACTGTAGGTGAAAGGTCATGCTATACTGCAGTGCTCCTCAACCTGTGGGTCAGGACCCCCCAGGGGGTTCCCCAGATGATTAGTTTAATGTGCAACATTGTATTCTCACTCACCAGTAAATTAAACAACATATAGTTTAAGTGTATCTGCATATGTGTTTGTTTTTTGCAACAAAGAAGAAAAAATTATAATAATCTGTTTACTAAAGAGTTGGAGAGACTAGGACAGTAGGGCACCCCTGTCATTGAACAAAACTAGACCTGTACGTGCCACCGTAGAGCTATTTAACACTTAACAAAAAAAGAAAATCATTCACAGAACCTTTAATTTAACTTTGACGAGATTTGTACAGTCTCAGAGTTATAAATGGATGGATAGATGAACACTAAGGATTCTGTGTCAGTAATTTCTGGGGATGAAAATTAATACTACCTTCTTGGACTGAGTCTCGAAGGTGGACGGCAACATGTTGGGGAAGAGTTTCAATGCGACAGGAAGTAAGAACTCCATGAAGGGCACAATGATGAACACCAGGAAGGGGAGGAGCCTAAACACGTCAGCACACGTCCTCAGGAACTGGGGAGAAAAGGCTCGTTTAAAGTATTGGTTGACGGAGCACATATATTATACACAGAATCATTTAAATTAGTCATTTAAAATGGTTGATGACGACAAGCAGGAAAGAGAAGCCTTCAGATGTCTTCACGTTCTCAGAACTGCATAGGAAAACTTCAATAAACATATATTCGTAACAGAAAAAACAGGGCGAGAAGACATGAAAGACTTGACGATGTACTTAACATGCTTTTTGCCGTTAGGAATTTGTTAAGAATGAGGAAAAGGGTGTCTAAATTATCTGTTGCAATCAACTCAAGTTCATGAATTGAGTCTCCCAACTGGAGACTCCCGCCCGTCATGATTTTTCAATAGCTAAAGTATAACATAATGCTTAAAACACCAAAAGGGGTTCCCATTCAGAATGGATTCAACGTGTATGGTCTAACCGCTACACTAGGGCAGCCTTTTATGAAATGGAAATATACTAATCACTAATGGACCATTTCATACATATTCTTTTAATTATTTGTGAAAATGTATTTGAACATTGCACACAATAGACCAGAGCCTAGCTAGCTATCTCATAACATCCACCATTGCAGTTCTACTGAGTTCCACCAGGCTGTAGATTGTCCATGTGTCCAGCAGAGGACAGCGTTGAGCAAAGAGCAGCTACCAGAGAGATCTGTGAATAATGTTCAGCTCATTTCCTTTTGTCTTCTCCTACAATCACCCCACCCAACCCTCTTAATAGCAGCTTCGGCAGTCAGCACTTTTGACCCAATGACCTTACATCACTGTGGCAACAGAATCCTCCTAATTCACTAGTTTGCTATTTGTTCAGGAGCTGAAGACTGTAGTGAACATTCCGATTGTACCACTCTGTACCAGTCTTGTGTTATTGATAAGACACTTACGACAGCTGAATTGACAGTCCCAATTATTTTTGATACATATTGTGATCATGATTTTCATATCTGTCTGAATGATATTGGAAATATAATTTAATACTCTTAATATCTCCTGCCAACATATTAACCATTTTAAATGATAGCGTACTGTATATTCTACATGAAATCAATTGTTTCTGTACATGGTCAACACACCAGTATTGAATAACTGCTGACTGCCGAAAATATAATCACGATAAGAAATCATTACACATCAACTGTCCAGCTAATCAAATCCAACTTATCAAGTCAAATGACTTATACTTGGAGTGTTGTGTCTTGCACTGACCAATAGCCAATCTACAAACTCACAACTTGCTCGCAACGTGTTGGGAGCTTGTAGAAGGGGTATTTTCGGTGTCCAGAGAGGTGGGGGGAGGGGGGGGGGGGGGGGTAGGGTCTCAAGGGAGTCCACTCTCTGTCCACCTGCATGTCAGAGAAGCAGGGAGGAGTGAGGGATTTAGGCAGAGAGTGAAAAGGCCTTTGTCCTCAGCACCATTGACATGTATGCCACCTCACAGAGCTTCACTTAAGAAAAGAGGGATGTGGGTGGAGAGAGAGAGGAGAGAGAGAGAGAGAGAGAAGAAAAGAATACTTCTGATCTACAGCTCAAATGTAATATAGATGAAACGGGAGTTGGAGTGACTGGGTGGGTGAATACTAGAGAAATCCATAAGTTTCAGTTTGTAGTATGTACATATGCATAAGGAGAAGGGGGAGGTGGAAGAGAGAATGAGATGAAAGGAGGACATGTTTGAGGAAGAGAAGAGAGGGGTGAGCTACACTGCTACAGAATAAAACCCAGAGAGATCGGTAGGAATGTATTCTAATAATCAGATAGTCTTAGCGGGGTGGGGTGGAAGGACATGGCGAGGGGAGGGGAGGAGAGGAGAGAGAGGGCAGCCATGGAAGGCTGGGTGAATGAATGAATGAAGGGAAAGAAGGATTTCCATCCATCTATATATTGTTTCATTCCAAGTTCTCACAACGTTCCAAAATCGTACACTACACATCACATATAAATTATATATCTCATGAAGACAGGAAGGGAGAGAACTGCATGCGTGTGTGTGTGTGTGTGTGTGTGTGTGTGTGTGTGTTTTTCTGACAGATTAAACATTGAAAGACCCTGCAGGCTGAGGCCTGTGTGAGTGAGTGAATATGAAAAGAGAAGAGATTAACAAGCCAGAGTTGAATGGAGGAAGTCTGTGGGTCGGGGAGTGCACCTCCCAAGGAGTGAGCTGCATTTGAAAAGGTGTAGATGGGGTGTGATGAGGGCCCGGTGGGGGGCAGGGGCACAAGCCCCACGATTACCATGGGGTTTGATGAGAGGGCCCAATGGGGCCAGGGGCACAAGACCCACGATTAACACCGTTTTTTGTGGAGATCACCCACTGTACTACTGTAGGAGCTTGGAGCCTTTTGCCACACAAACTCCCCAGTTTACATGGGGAGTTTGTGTGGCAAAAGGCTCAAAGTGCAATAGTTGTGTAGCATGTGGTGCTGTAATGTTGGCAGTTACACTAGGTCAATCTCAATGTCTTTGCTATTTATAAGAAGGGTGAGAAGGGTGACCATATTTTGAAACACCCAAACTGTTACCCTAATGTGCATGTTTTTGCATGCAAATGATGATGTAAGTGCACTTTAACGTGTACACACACTATTTAGACATTTTATTCAGGAGTGCTGAAAACAACTATTCAACTAAAATCAGGACAACTTCATTGTAAATGTTGAAATGTTTGTATACAGATATTTGTCAGGACACCCAGCTTGAAATCGGGAAAGTCAGACTATTGGTATGTATTATAATGTTTTTTATCATGTATAATTTCAGCATTTAGCCACCATTAGGCCTCTTCTCCAGAGTGACTTGACAGGTCGGACTGCAAGGTCGTGCCATAAACAAAATGTCACAATGATTCAACTGCATAAGATATAGATCAGCTATTTTTGCTAAATGTTCAACCTAGGAGAGAGATGCTACGGTTGAACAACATACAGTATTCGAGTAGTAGAATTTCCAAGGATTTCCAGCACATCCCGTACAAACCCAGAGTACAAGGGCACGTTCTCCAACAAAGGTGTGAGAGTCCAGGGTGTAATCGCAGGAGCACACACAGCTGCTTAACAAGAATACTCATGCCTTGCCAGTGATGTCTGCTAGACTGCTATGTCTGCGTGACCAGTGAACTGCATGACCCGAGTTCAGCCTGCTCACCTTCCCTGTAAGGACACAGTAAGTAGCCTTGCCGAGCCATGAGGCCCATAGGGCAGGAGCCTATCTCCTGTTTCTGTAGCGTGAGGCAGCTTGATGTACAAGTACACCCCCGGCCTGGACATGACGCTAGTATGTCGCAGGGACTTACCCTCAATCCAACCCTTGATGCCGAGTGTCAAGCAGGGAGGCACTGGGTCCCATTTTTAGAGTCTTTGGTATGACCCGGCCGGGGATCGAACCCCGACCTCCCAGTCTCAGGGCGGACACTCTAACCACAAGGCCACTGAGCTGGTAAGGACACAGGGACAGGGGTAACCCCCCTTCCCAACACTGGCTTAATGCCTTTGGACATAATCCAATCCCGACCTTCTAAGAATATAACATGGCATGTTGCCTAGAGACAGTCATAATGTTATGACACAGGAAAATGCAAGTGAAGGGACAGTGACATCACAGTGTGGTAACAATTACGCTCATTTATGTCACTCAAAGTCACAGCAAAAATAAGGGCTGCGCTGACTGGGAAAATCTGGGCCAATGCTGATGTTTACAATATCAATTTGGTACAATTTTGTTGTTATTCATTCCCACAGGGAAATAAATGGATTTTCTCAGACGCCCGCCCGCCCCCCCCCCCCCCCCCCCCCCCCCCCTACAGGAAATGTAGCTGTGATCAGCCACAGTCACTTGAACAAGTCCACTGAACAATAGCTAGTTGTACAGCAAAATATTTTGTATACAAATTAACCATGTGCAGTCCAAATTTACCAGCAACTGGCTGATGGTTTGTGTTAAGTTCTCATCTTGCACTGCCAAATTATTATTTTATTTCATATTGTAAATCATTGCTGCTCAGTATGTGATATATTTGTGATGTACATGTGTAGAATTATCCCTAAAACCTTATAATGCAATGTACCAATGCTTAGTTGTTTTGGTTACATATTGAAAGTGAATAAGTGAAACTGCCACTGCCACGCAGTATTTGAATGGGCTACTGTAATTCCAAATATCTCAAGTACCTGCAGCTGGATGAGCTGTCCAGCTTTAAAAAGGTCTTTTAAATTGCTTACTTTAAAACTTATTTTTAGGAGGCACCCGCTGGCCAAGTAGTCCAGGCACATGCCACATATAGGCTTTGGCCTGACAGCGCATTGCGTGTTCGAGTCCCGTTCATGACGACCTTTGCTGCATGTCTCTCCCCTTCTCTCTCTCCCCCTCTTTCCTGTTATGTCAATCTCCACCAAAAAACAAATCTTAAAAAAAAACACTAAAGGCCTTTCCGGAATTAAACATTTAAAAATGTATTATTTTTTTGCATTTTATACATCTGATGTGATCAAGATATTCTTCTATTTTATGTATTTATATATTAATTGAGTTAGCCCTCTTTGTCTCTGTTAAACATAATCTTTGATCTTTATGAGGACCAGGCTTTTGATGACTTCTAAAGTGCAAAGTATACTTTTTTTTTGAATACTTCTGATTTTACTGTCTAGATTAGAGGTAGGAGTAAGGTTTCTACTGCAAGCTAGTTTGAATCCCTGGCTAAATAATTCACTGAACTCAGGACAGGAGAATGAATAACTAGCACTGTCTCTCTCAACCAATACCATCAAAGTACCTTACAGTTAATCATTTCACCCACAGTTGTTCCAGTGGAACAGTTGTGCGTCAACTAGCAGAACAGTGTGGTTGCTCTGGGGATCTGCCAGGAACTGAATAAAAGTTAAAGGAAGGAGCTGTAAAAAAGAGCATTTAGCATCAAAATCTTTCCCTAGTTAAAGGAAGATTTGAAAAGATTGGAACAATTAATAAAACTAGCAGACTGATATTGTTGTGGTAACAGCAGGTGAAGACTTTGTACTGCTCTGGGCCATATATGGATATAATCTCACAGATGATTCTTTTAGGTGCTGTGTAGATATCACTGAACTTTGATGAATTTATCCAAATAAAAAGAAATTGACCAATAAAGAGACTGCTCAATTTGAATTCTCTATTTGTCCACCTGTATCGACTCCCTCTTTGTAACTGGTCACCCGTTTCTGTAAACACAATTATTTCCTCCCGAGGCTCCCGTTGACTCCTTAGTCCTTACCTGTCTTCTCTCTCGTCGGGACAGCATGTTTCCATTCAGGACCCTCCAGAGCATGCGTCCTGCGATGGTAGTGTCTACCCAGAGCAGCCTGAAGCCATTGTAATAGTGTTTGATCTCGTCCACCACCCTTTGTGGTATCGTCCGCCTAACGGGCTCAGCGTCCAGCGTAGGACTATAGACGGGACCACCCTCCTCCAGCTTCTTGTTCCTGTCCTTGAGTGAGCGGAGTGACTTCTCCACCTTCGAGTCGTCCCACTTCCTCTGTGTCGTGTGTATCCATCGCATGCTACCTCGGGTGTCCTGGTGCCGCTGCCGTCGCCAGGTTACCGTCCCCTGGCTCACCCCCGTGATGGCCGGGTATGAGGACGAAAAGGCCCCAACCGTGTAGAGGCTCTGGGAGTCCATGGTGTGGGGAGTCTGTGGACCGTACATGTCTGGTAAGGGGAGAGAAGGTCCGAATGTGTAGGGCTGGGCCAGGCTGCCAAGTTGAAGGCCATCCATTCTATCAGAGGTATTAAAGATGACAAGATATGCAGATTAAAGAATGAAACAATAATGGTTTTACAGCAGGAATTTAACATGGCAAGTAGAATGCATATGGGTTTGTTGGTCTACATATCTACATATATCTACGCCGGGTAAAGATTTGAAGGGTTTATACTATAGTACCAAAAGTAGATATTCACTCGACACAACTTTATCAATTTAATGATGGTACATTTTAGGAGGATAGCAGGCAACTTAAGTGGCTTGTTGACAGAATAGCAGCATTGTATTTTATAGAATATTATGATAATCTTCTGATGTTTGGAAGTTTCTAAATAGAAATTCATTGTAGTCTATTCCACAATTAATTTCTGGGTCAAATAGTCTCCTTTTTCTTGTCATAAAATGAGTTGCTGACACTACATTATTCAGTGTAATTGGCTTACTTCTGACTGGAGAGTCGGAGTGCTGTGCAGTTGAAACAGGCACCATCTTGAAGTTTCCCTAGAAAGTAAAGGCAAACAACATGAACAGCTGGGTACTGATAACAAGCCCTTAGGCATGTGTTCACACACACAGTGCTCGATTTTACATCTCACACATAATATAGAGATATAGAGATAACCTACAGTAATGTTGGGGCAGGTACATTTCTCAATCAAATTAGGCTGAAGTTCCATTAGCAGGGATACGAAAAAAGAAAATTCTGAAAAACTGAAATGTGTTTTGTTAGGCCAAGTGAAATGTTGTGAAAGGAGCCCCCCACCCCACACCAGCGGTCTGTTTGCTTGACAATTATCAAAATATGTAAAATTATGATGTTTAAGTATTATTATTTGAAAAATAAGGCCTAGTGGGCCTCACTAGGCCAAAATGTGTAGCCGAAACGCGTTCGCCGTTTGCTCGTCAGAGGTAAATAAATGAATCATGTGAAAAGGACATGTATTGAGTGCTGGCATCTTCTTCCCTTTCTGATGTATCATCGAGCCTTGCACCTAGAAGGATCTTTCTCTAACCTCTTCGCCAGTCTTTTTCTCCTAAGTATTATTTTAAAACCTGCTGTTACACATACAGCCTACCAGTTGAGGAAACCGCAGAGTGAGGCTTATTTTAACATTTGCTTTTATGAAATATCCAAGACCACTGAGGCTCTTGAATGTTTTTGTTAAATTAATAAAGCAAAAAAAAAAGTGCCAATATGTCCCATTTGTTCCTTGCTACTGATGGGAGAGTTGGTTCTTCTGTTGAGCACAGATAATAGCAACTTTGGCACATTTCACATGGGAGTTGAGACTGCCCCACAAATGCATTCCACAATTGCATTATAAATGGGACATCATTGTAAAGAGAAATAGATACGTTTTCTAATTATATCAGATACAATGCTACATGTACCGTAACAACAGAAATATGAACAACAAAACACCCATTTGTTTTGTTAGGAACTTATAAAGACTTAATTAAATACCGAGTTGTGGCCATTTAAAGTGTCATCTGAAGAGTACCACAAACCTATGGTCGGAACCGTTTGTTATTATTTTCACCCCCTGTGCAAGGCTACATTATGGAACCAGGACATTCATTCACGGGAGGCCCAGGGAGGGAGACCTGAATTACTGGAGGCACCTGTCAGGGTAAACGTGGTACAATACACACGTACTGAGGGAGGGGTCAGCCCTAAGATCTCTACAGACCAATCACCTCTGAACAGATAGCCTGAGTGGACACGCCTCTTACTGCATTTTGTCACATGGCCTACAGTCCAGTAAGCTCGCGTCCAATAAAGCCAGGGTGGAACATGACAGGCCAGGGCTTATAGCCAGTAGGACACAGAGTTTACTGGAATGGTGTCAGCTTTGTGTGAATGTGTATTGAGCTACTGTAGCTAGCTAGCGGTTACACAATCTACAGAAAGAAAGGCCTAGAAATACAGTAGATCACCTGCTCTGTGGAAAGTACCAAATAGCCTACAGTATTTCCTACTGCAACACTTTTGCTTGTAATGTTCTGAGCTACTTCGTTTTGGTTCCATAACTTCCATTCCCTATTGCATACATTATTCAAACATGCTTATAATCAAGCAAGCAATTGAATTAAGTAAGTAAGGCTCATTGATTGTATGGCATAAATATTAAACAAAACATGAACTTTTGGGTACACATCTCATCTCATCTGGGTCAAGCCTACCCTATAGGGGGCGCACACCATTTATAGTTCCTCCAAACTTCAATGTAAGATTGCAACAAAATGACACAATCCTGTTCTTGGGACAGATTTATTAAATTAGGCTCTCGAACATTTGAAGTTCTAGTTATAATTACAGAATGAGTGAAATACAATGTAAACTGATGCAAATACATTTTACCATAACTGTTGCAAAACTCCTAGTCCTACACCTAGGCTAATAAGGCTATTACATTACATGTGGAGTGGACAAATGTGCACCAAACGCGCACGTTTATGTGCATTACCTCCAGGGTTAGGTTTGGGTCGCGAGTGAATGGCAGCATTATCCATTGAAGGGACAGAAATGCCATATACAAACCCAGTGGTGGAAAGTAACTAAGTACATTTACTTAAGTACTATTCTTAAGTACAATTTTGAGGAATTTGTGCTTTACTTATTAGTATTTCCAATACTTCTACTCCACTACATCTCAGAGCCAAAATGTGTACTTTTACTCGACTACATTTGAAAAAGATTTTGAAAACATACATTAACCACACATTATATATATATATATATATATATATATATATATATATATATATATTTCGGCCATTTGAAAATAGCAGATTTACAAGTTCACAATGTGTCGCGATGCGACACATTGTGAGCTTGTAGATCAGCACACATCTACAAGTACACATTTTGAATTTGTGAAATGGGCCATTCTGCAATAAGAGTACTTTTAGTACTTTGAGTACATTTTGAATACGGGACTTATTTGTAACGGAGTACATCTACATTGCAATATTTATACTTTTACTTAGGTAAAACATTTGAGTACTTTTTCCACCACTGTACAAACCCTGTATAACCACACCATTAAAAAACAATCACAGACCTGACATTTAGTTTCCTGCAAGTCAGTGTGACAGGCAGCCTGAGGCGACACCCACAGCCTGTAGTATTATGATCCTAAAACTGACACACCTAAGCTGTCCAATAATAAATTACAGTGTACAGTGGAAACAATTAATCACCAAAGACTGACCTGTGGCTATGTGGAATATCTGCCTCACAGAATAAGGGTTAGTGTGTAAAAATGTCCAAGACTACAGTAGGTCATACATGATCTATTCTAAATGTATGATGTAAAATCTGTCACAAATCTAAATGCATGTATATCATGTAGCTTATAGATACTATCTCATTTAAAGATAATGAATGATGGCTGATAGATTTATAAACATGTATTTTAGGTGTGTGGGAAAAAAATCGATTTGAATCGCAATTTATAAATGATTCAAAATCATTGACTACTAATGGGAAATATGTACCCATTCCCTATGCTATTCAGTTTTAATTAGTGCCTATGTGCATGGCTCAGATGTCATGGTGATGGGTGAGAAAGTGGCATTGTAGACTTTGAGGGTGGCCATAGCAATTAGCAAGTGGTTAGATGGTCTGTAACCGGTTCACATACTGTCCCATTCAGTATACGTGTCGACTAGGTCAGGGGTTCCCATAGTTGGGATCGTGGTGCACCAACGGTGGGGTCGCAAAAATATTTTAGGTCATCAAAAAATCTTGCCACACTAAATGAAAGCCCTGCGCCTGTTTATCCATTCGCCATAATTACTGTACAGTCTGCATGAAATACTATGTCATTTCACAGTGATGCAAATTACATCACATTTTCACACACACACACACACACACACACACACACACACACACACACACACACACACACACACACACACACACACACACACACACACACACACACACACACACACACACACACACACACACACACACACACACACACACACACACACACACACACACACACACACACACACACACACACACACACACACACACACACACACACACACACACACACACACACACACGGCGTAGCGTGGCGCTAGAGTGAGACCGGCCAAAGGCCGGTCGAATTCTAGTTATAATAATTACAGAATGAGTGAAATACAATGTAAACTGATGCAAATACATTTTACCATAACTGTTGCAAAACTCCTAGTCCTACACCTAGGCTAATAAGGCTATTACATTACGTGTGGAGTGGACAAGGGTTAGGTTGGGGGTCGCGAGTGAATGGCAGCATTATCCATTGGATATGGAGTAGGTGTCCTTTGAGCAAGACCCTTAACCCTAACCCTCCCCCGTGCCTCTGAGCAGCAAGCAGCTAGGTGAAGCTTGAACTGAATTTCCCAAGGGATTAATAAAAGCATTCTTCTCCTTCTAAAGGCAGCTATGCTCTCACAGATGGTGTAGAAGTCACACACAGGCCCATATTTATGATGTTCTTAAGAAACTGCATGATCTTTTTATCTGCTAATCTTTTAGTGCCCGACCGATATATCGGCCACCGATGTGGCCTCATTTGGCATATCGGGTCATATCGTATCTGTGAAATGTCTACCGATATGTATCATACCGATCAGTCAGGGCTCCTCGTCTCTTGTTGGAAATTGGTTTAAAAAAGCAGCTGTCTGAACTACTGTCACTGTACCTTAACCTTTACATAATTAGTCAAATTATTTGCAAAATCCACACAAGGTCAGTTTTCATTCCAGCTCAAAACTTCACTATATCGGTTGCATATCGGTTATCAGTGATTGTCCCCTCTCTAAAAGTCGGTAGGGCCCTATAATCTTTACGGCTTCAGACTAACACTACAGAATAGCTACGACATAACTGTGCCAAGACATGACTGATAAAACACTGCACATTGGACAATGGTCAGCAGTTGTGCCAGTTTGTGTTGCCGTTATTGGATATGGTATTGCTTTGCCTTCTAAAACAAGCCAAATGCCTTTAATCCAGAGTTATAAATTAACTTTATTTCCAAATCCCTGATGGGCCTCACTGTGGTCATGTACTGTAATGTTTTGACCTAACCAATAGTTAGTGGGAACCAACAGAGGTCTTTACAATTCTAAGTGAATCCTAAAGCTTTATTTATTATGTGATTGCCCTTAACAAGGTTTATATCCATAATATAGAGCATTTTATGTAGACATAGCACTCTATAGTGTATACAAAAAGTTTCATTATATATTCCACCGTTAGGTTCTCAGCTTACGTATGATTCATGATGACTATTTTTAAGTATTTGATGTATTATTACCATGTTTTTGTTCTTGCTTACTGTAAATCGCTCTGGAAATTTAAGAGCATCTGCTAAATGCCTAAATTGTAAATTGCAGTTCTGCTTAAGCCCGGCTTACATGCTTCATTGTACAAATATGCACTCCACAAGCTCACAATATGTGACAATCGTGTAGAGACAATCACATAATGACAGTGTCCGAATGTAAATCCTTACAGATTGTTTATTAGCAGAGTTCAACCTAACAGTATTTAGGCCATGTATTTAAAGCCTTCCAAGTTATGTGATGTCCACAAGATGGTCATATTTCGGCAGGTCACCAATTTCACCATAACACTGCCATGCTGGAGTAATAGTGTGTGAGTGAGCGAGTGGCCAAGATTTTGGCCAAATTCCAATACCCCAAATCTCAGCCACTCGCTCACTCACACTCAGGTCACCAGTCACCACCCAGTGACCCAGGTCAAGGAAGAACCCGACACAGGGCAGCTTCCTTAGTATAGGTATTTATTCCTCCAAATAGAACACCACCTTGAAATCATCCCAAATCCCAATAACATGTTACACAGGAGAGCAGATGACTCCTTTGTCCGGACAGTGGCTCTCCCTCTGTTTGTGGTGATGACTGATTTATCCTGTTGTGCCTTCACTTTATTTACCCTTAACTGGATATAAACTGAATATGACCTTAACCAGGAGAGGAACTAGGACTTTCACCGTTTTCATTTCAGGATGGTCTAATCCATCCATCTTCAACCGCTTATCCGTAGTCGGGTCATGGGGGCAACAGCTTCACCAGAGTGCTCCAGAGTGACTTCCCTCTCCAGAGCAACATTAGTGACTTCCTCCTGATCCCGAGACGTTCCAAAGCCAGTGAGTCGATGCATTTACTCCAACTGCGCCTTGGTCTGCCCCGGAGGTCGAGGACCTCCCTAGGGAGACGCACGAGACACATCCTAACCAGATGCCCGAACCACCTAAGCTGGCTCCTTTCCAGGCGAAGAAGCAGCGACTCTACTCCGAGTCTCTCTCATGTGACTGAACTTCTCACCCTATCTCTAAGGGAAATGCCAGCCACCCGTCGAAGAAAACTCATTTCGGCCGCTTGTATTCGCGACCTTATTCTTTCGGTCATGACCCACATGGAAGACAGAGCTTTGCCTTCCGGCTCAACTCTATTTTTGTCACAACAGTGCGGTAAAGCGACTGCAATACCGCCCCTGCCGCTCCGATTCTCCAGCTGATCTACTTCTCTGTGCTCCCCTTACTCGTGAACAAGGTAATGCCTCATTCCCTACCTGGACTGCATAATCCAGCGGTTTCCTGCTGAGAATCATGGCCTCAGATTTGGAGACGCTGATCCTCATCCCAGCCGCGGGATGCGGCTGCGAACCGGTCCAGTGAGAGCTGAAGGTCTAATGGATGGTCTATTGATTACATTTAATGTTCTGTAATGGTACAGATACAGACTACCGATCCCCGAACTACAATGCTCAACAGTCAACAGTAAGCCTCTCAGGACTGTCAGTTAAATGTCTGGAATATACCGTAGATGAAATCCAGAGCTGAATTCTGACAGATGATTGATGCTGCTGTACAGTATCACTCATTGGAATGCAGTGTACACTGTACAGCAAGTGCTGTAGTGGCTGCTTGGACCATCTGGTTGAGATGTGGGTCATTTAAGGCTAAAATAGACACAAACCTCCTTTGCGGAAGCCCCTGCTTTCTCTGAATGGGCCTTAAGCCAAGAGGCATGCTCTCAGACTTCTCACAGACACACAAATCACCCCCTATATCATATCCTCTCCCTGACTTCCCCTCACATCTATTTATATCCCCAGTCTCAATGCATAGAGTATATTACTACAAGACCTATAAATAAATTATTCTACTGCGTTCCTTGCATCACTAACTAGCTCACTGACAGTCATCATATAGCTGAGTAAAGTGTTTGACAACACATGCCACGAGGTGTATAATGACCTTAAGGTCAGGCCCAGCTATACAACTCTGCTGTGTATAAACACATGCCAGTCCTCAGTCTGAAGTATAGACTGAACATTCTGCATTAGTCTTTGTGAAGCCTCTCAAGAGGTCTGACAGACAGCTAGATAATGGAATCATGATCACCACCATGGTTAGCTTAGCTTAGCAGCCCGTCATTCTAGCTTAGTTTGGAATCTAACATACTGGTGGAAATTTCCACCCAGGTCTGTGTTGCCATGGTAGCCAAAACAACCTACAACTGATGACGACTAATGTAAGTTTACAATGTGAACATTCCTCTAAAAATACACAGTAAGGACGGAACAAATGGTCTAAATGGTGATTAGTGTATGTAAAATATGCAATTAGGCTCCAAAGGGGAAGAAGGGCTATTACAAAGAATTAGGTTCCTGTTTTCAGTGTTTCCACATTGTATGCAGAGAACTGGAGGCTCGCGATCAAATCAACCCGTTTCGTTTCAGTTTACAAAATGTGTGTCTCGCTTGTACTGTCCAAAAGACCATGGTTACGGTTTGGGAGGGCAAACCATAATTGCGTTACCGTCTGCCTTGGACAGAGAGCTCTTGAGTACAACAGTGCCATCAGCAGACTGCAGGAGGATGCTGCTGCCGAAACCAACTTGTCCTCACATAACCTGAATCACATTCACCCCTCCTTTTCTATGAAGGTGCAGACGGTACCTTAAACGACCCCCTTTCAGCACGTGATATACACACACAGGCCATACAAAAGTATAAACACCTCGAACACAAAGGGACTCAGGTTCATAACGTGATATTATTAAATATTTACAAAAATATATAAATAAATACTGGGTAATTTCCAAATAGTTACAGAAGATGCGCATTTATGCCATCATCACAACATCGCAGCATCATTCGTCATCCATCTCTCTGCACCACCTGCCTATGAAAATGACAGCCTTTAACACACGTTCACCACCAAATAGATGTTAGCCTTAATTAATGAGTAAGTTGGGAAAATATTTAAATAAAAGTGTACCACCGGTCACTTACCTTTTCCTTTTCTGAATTCGTTCTTTAATGACCTGGATGTTTTGATCAGAGGTAGTCGAGACCTGCTGGTAAACAAGATTAACGCCATTTGTGTCACTATAGCTAACGTTGACGGTTACAGCCAAGAGAAGACTAACCCAGCTAACCAGTTAGCTCTGGTTAAATGTACAACGAAACGCCAGGGGCCGTTTAACGGACGACTAACAAGTTACATGAGGTCCACCGACGTCCCTATTGCGTTTTAACAAGCTAACACACACATAAAGAAGTAATGTGTGAAGTTCCTCCGTCCCATGTCCTGCTGTGTGCTGCCCTTGTGGTCGATGATGATGACAGCTGCCCCGCCGGTTCGTAAACGGGTCGAACTCCACAGCTAAACGAATGACGTCGAACTAATAATGACTGGCCAGACAAGCGACCAAAGCTTGGCAACCCACATCCGTGCTGATGATTTGAAAATAAAAGCTTATGTTTCAGGTCGATTGACTTTTGAAAGTCAAGTTAGTCAACAATCTGAAAAATGATTTTGCTATTAATAACTTCACAGTCTAAAACGGCATCCCTTGAGGTAATGTTCATGATAATGTGTTGTTGCTATATCATGTCCATTATAGCCATAGCCAAACCATGAATTAAAGCTAAGTATATACTTTATACGGTAACATAATGATGTTTCCGTTTCAGAGACATTTTTCCTTACCAAAATCTTAAACTAAAATCTGTTCAAGTGAGATAGAGGTTGCATGGCGACTGTGGGCAATATTAATCAACAGGGTAAATCTATAAAACCAAATTGCCCTCACACTTCCAATGATGAAATGAAATGAAATGAAATCTATATTTACCCAGGGTATCTGGGCTAAGCTCAAGAACTTGTTTCCAGCCAGGCCCTGCTCATAGAACACATTTCATCGTAGTGGTTGATGCCTTGTTCAAGGGCATTTCAGCGGTGGTAATTTTAACGTGTCGGACGGCTGGTTCGAACTGGGAACCTTCCGGTATCTAGACCGCGCCGCTATCCGTTCGGCCACCGCTGCCACATTATTATTATTATTATTATTATTATTATTATTATTATTATATTTGTATTATTATTTAGGATATTGTATTATTAGTCGTCTCGTTTACATGGTCCACTTCTTTGGATGAAAATGCCATGACAATGACAACACATGTTTTCATAACACTATTCTTCATTCAATCTGATAAACCTTTATTGTGAAGTCCACAAGCAACTTTTTACCGGAAACGTGGTACGCTTCTGTAACTAATCTCACTCAGCTGATAAAACATTAGAATATACTGCACAATTGCACATATACCTGTTCACAATTATGTAAACAGGTGTAACGATTCAGGCCCTAGTGTAAGTCTGAATGATGCCGTTTTAAAAGCTATAGGCGCTGGTTACCAATATTTCTGATACGGAGGGACAACCTCAACCTTTTCCTCCGGTGGAAAGCCTGGTGACGCGAGGTTACCTCAACCTGAGTCCTGAGCACAGCAGTGAAGTAGGTATTGATTACCAATAAATCAAAGTTGACGATTTGGATTGGATATGAACTACAGTGGCAGAAGAAGCCTGTTTGTTAAGGCAATGTACTATTTTCTCTGTGACAAGTTTGAAGAGATAACTCTTCTAAGTAACATACTAACTTAACTTAATTTACAGATAGTCAGATACAGCATGTACAATTTTGTGTCATAGTATGTGGTAAAAGAAAAAAGAAAAGTAAATAAATAAAGAGTATAAAAATATGAGGAAAAACAAAAAAACATACATCAGGCTATTAAAAGTAAGAAGAAATAAATAGAAATAGAATTTGTGCTAAAAAAAAATAAGCGATTGCCCTGACAACCAACTAGCCAATCACAGCACGACGACCTGTCCCTTCAGCCGATGGGGTGTCCTTTTGAAAGGACCATTTTCGAACTTATCTCGGAGTTCCGACCAATCGAAAGTGAGTATTTTTCGCGCTGGTAGGGAGGAGAGTTTGAGTTGTGAATGAAACCCCGTTCGCATTTACATAGAATGAAAACGGACTAATTTTACATTTAACCCACTGAGGAGACAATTCAACAGGTAATTATGACAAGCGATCGTCATATTATTATCTTATCTGGTGCAAGAGAAGTGAATGACTACGCGTCAATACACTACTTGTCTGGGCAGGTCAACCATTTTAGCTGGTGGGGAAAAAAATGCCAGTAAGCATCTAGCTAACTAGCGCTAACACCTCCCATGTAGCTTTAACGGAGGGGTTAGCTGGACGCTAGCTAGCTATATCAGCTCTATTTTTTGATTGAGCTGTCATGGTGCCCGTTATCTGAGCGTATCAGTGAAATATCTGAGAAACAATTTAACCAAATGACCGGAGCACAATGCCCATTAAAGAGCGCGTTTATTTGTGTATTTCGCCACAACTCTCCTGAATTGGTTTGCATGTAAATGACGTATAGTTTATGGGAGGCGGTGTTGTCTATTTGCTGGAACGCGGCAAGGTAAAGGCTAACTTTAGCAGTGACAGTCGGAGGTAGAGAGTGGCGGCGTTAGTTAGTGTGGAGGTTGAGGTTGTGTCCCTGAATCCCAACATCGTGGCTTCCTCTCCGTACATTAGTCAGAGCCCCCCCCCCCCCCGGATGGTATGACTGAGAAGAACGATATACTTTTGATTCAGCAATCTATACATCAGTTAAGCTACTTATCTGGCCATATATCCTACAGATTTGCTACAGTGTGTAAAATTCCCAGTGTTCATTATTTAGCTTCCGAGGGTGTGTAACCAAATTGACCCATTTGGTTACATGTGTACTGTACACTCAAGAGTTTCAGATGGATACATGCACAGTGGGGATTGCGCCGTGTATGTCTTCAGCCACGCATACAGATTTGCTTCATGTCAGTTGAACCGACGAGCAGCAGCCTCCATTTGATTCCAGCAACTATTCGGAGCCCAGCAAGCAGTGCAGTGTGTTGTCAGCTGCTTCCATTTCCGCGGCTTTTCTCTCTGGTGATGCTGTGGTTACGCGGCACAGCCGGCGGCCACCCACTCATTCACCCTCTCATTGGATATTCACTGCATGATCATCACAGCTTCCCTGCGTTTTCCACTTAAGCCATAGGTTGTAGACAGTTAGTAACGCCGGTGCATTTTCCATAGGAGACAGAGCCAATTTAACAGTTGCCGTGGTAAGAGGAAGGTGGTGGGATTTGTCAGAACAAGCATGCATGGATGTAATGGAGAATTTGGTTTTGCATGACCTCGTTAGAAACGGGTTGTTGTGTTGGAGACACAACCTGTTAGTTATGATCTCTCTCTCAATGAAGCTAGCGATCTCACTGAGGCGTTTTGGATCTGCGTTTGCTTCACGGCAAAGTGGATTTGTTTTGATTAATCAAATCAGCTGGATTTTTAATGGAAAAATAGATAAGTCTTCTGTGTGGCTAGAACATTCCATGACAGGTGCTGTTTTGTGTGTTGCTTCCAAGCTTGGGTTTTCATGCTCTGGTTCAGCCAGTGTGCCATTTTGTTGTATGCAATCTATTCACCAGTGAATTGTCTTGAACATTTCTGCAGCAAATGTCTTATTTACATTTCTTGGAATGGCCTTTTAGAGTAACTTAGGTCAAATAAATATATTTTTTATCCCAACTTATTTATTTCTATGTTCACTTCACTATTGTTGCACTGTTCTTGTAAACATAATGCCATATATTGATTTACTATTGTATGACTTTAGAGTAACTTGTGTCACTGTCAATCTCATGTTGGTAACTGTCTATATTCCCTGGTAATTCATTACCAGATGAAGGTCCATTGTAAAATCCATTGCATTTATGTATTTTATTTATGCAGTTGTTGATTGATAATTCCGAGAAACCTTTATACTCTTTCACTTGTGTGAGTGCAGTAAATTCTAAAGTATAGTAAAATATAAATTCTAAAGCTATGTTGTCTCCTATAGCGCTGTGGGGTGTTTGATGGGATGGACGGCAAAGGTGGCTCCCTGCCTTCAATACCTGAGCCAGTCAACCCGATCAGCATGAAGCAGCTGCCAGAGGTCCTCGGCGTACGGAAAGGTCGAGGGGATATGAACGGCGACCCTGCTACCTTACTCATGGACAAAGCTGCCGCCCATCTGGCTGCTACGCTACATGACAGCGTGCTGCTGCAAAAGATGGCCGGCCACAACAACCACAACCACGAGAGGCTGAAAGACCTCACCTCTCGTGTGCTCAACGGTGACCAGGACAAACTCCCCAAGCTTTGTGCACCCGAACCCCCCATTCTGAAGGCGGGCGAAGCCCCCGCGACTACTGGTAACCACCAACGGAAGTGTCCACCACATTCGGACCCCGAGTTCAATGTGAAGATTACACAGATGGTGACGCAGCCACAGTCTGAGCCCTGCTGCGTGGATGGGACTGGGTTGGCCGCCACAGCCAAGGAGAGTATTATGAACAGCACTGAGACGGGGCAGGAAGTAAGCAAGAAGAGGAAGAGAAGGCCGCACAAACCCAAGCCTCAACCAAACTTCTGCTCCTCCACCACCACCACCACCAACACAATCCCTACGGGAGCGTCTGTTCCAGTTAAAATTGAAGAGGATACTGGAATAGCAGATGAGGTTAACTGAGTTTTTGGTCATTTCAACTTTTATGTAGTAATGTTTCACATTTTGGAAAAACAATAACTACTTACTTACTACTTACTTACTACTTGTGAAGTAAAGTAATAATGCTGTCCTTAGAATTCAAACCACCTGTCTTACAAGTGCAGCACTAGGCTTAGGGATTTGCACTGGAGTTGCATTAAAGTTTCGTTACAATGGATACATTGGCTATTATTACTGTAAATATCAAAAATGTATTTATTTTTTGGTAAATTTCCTGCCACATTTAAATTGAGATTTGTTACGTATGATCTATCCCTTAATCTCTGTTTTGTTCAGCAGGTTACTCCTGTACAGGGGGTGAAGGAGGGGTCTTCAGTAACGGTACGCTTCTCTGTTGGAGATGTGGTTTGGACCAAGGTGTCTGGTTACCCCTGGTGGCCCTGCATGGTCACCACTGACCCGGAACTCAACCAGCACATAAAACCGAAACAGAAAGGTACGGTAAACATATTGCATGGTAGGCTAGCATACCTTCCGACCAGAACGACCCACCACCACAAGGAGGTTGACTGAGAATTGGAATGTTTCCGGTTCAATCTTCACTCTTCCTGGCATTATTGAAGTGTCCTTGAGCAAGAACACATTGCGTCCCTAATTGCAACTGACAAGCAAGTTGATTCCTCACATGGCTGCCTCCACCGTCAATGTGAATGTAACGCATGAGTTGTAAAGCGCTTTGGAAATGTTGCAGTCCATTTAAATGCAGATGCAGTTCAGGGTGTAGGTACGGCATTTAGACAGGACACTTAGCAAGGAATCCCCCCCCCCCCCCCCCCCCCACACACACACACACCATGGATCTAAAGTGACTATACTGTGACTATGCATTTGTAATCTAGTCTCAGTGTAGAAACCCATGTTGATGCTGAAGAAACAATGAGGACGAGAGTATTATGTTATCAAGTGGCCCATCGCATCACAGATGTTGAACTAAATTAGACCGGCCAAAATTGCAAGTAATTGAATTGTAATTCTCAAGTGGTTTGATATATGGCCTCATGCTAGTGTAATAACCATCTGTCCATATGATTTGGCATCATTCATTCCACACGTATTGACTGTTTCCTGTAGCAGTATAGCTTGGGGCTAATTGCATATTTGGTTTCCCATAAGATCTTTAGTCTCAGTTGTGGTTGTAGGTTGCAGTAGCTCAAACAAATGTGTATGCTTAATTAAAAAGATTAAGCAAATGGTAAATACCAGTGTCGTGTCCAGGGAAATGACAGGAAATGAGGCATAATTGGCAGCATTTGAGTAGAAACTTTGATTTAACTCTGGTACAAAAAACAAAAAAACTAACACCATTTCCATTATCACTTTCAGTACTACTGGATGAACTAAAGTTAAACACACAGAACAGAGGGAACCTATTTAACTTTTGATCTGTCCCTGTAGGTAACAATCGATCAGGTCTTCAGTACCACGTGCAGTACTTTGGGGATGCTCCTGAGAGAGGATACATCTTTGAGAAGAGCATGGTGACATTCAGTGGAGAGGATCAATACCAGGAACTCTGTTCCCAGGGCACTAAGCAATCTGCCTCCCGTGTTCTTCATAAGAAGGTAGGTCGGCCCACATTAAAACATAAATGCCTTACTCCAGTCAAGTGATCAGAAAGTGCCACCCGAAGAAAGCTGTTAATTAGGAGTTTGACTGTTTCACTGTTTCATTGCTTTTCTTGCCTCATTTAAAGCCTAAAAGCTAATCTTGTGTTTTCTTTCAAATATCCTTTTAGACGGTTGCCTCTGTGCCCCGTAAACTGCGCGCCCAGTGGAACATGGGCATCGTCCAGGCTAAAGAAGCCACGAGCATATCCCTGGATGACCGCATGACCAAATTTGCCTTTGCCTATGACGATGATGGCCCGCACTTGAACCCCCATGTTCTAGAGAAGCTGAGACCAGAGCAGAGTAAAGACACAGACCTGGGAGACAAAACAGACTCGAGACTGAGCCCAACACTCCCTGAACTGACCAGCACTAGCACTGCAGAAGAACCTGCTCCCATTTTCCCTCGGTCAAAAGACAGCAGCACTTCAGCAGGGGAAAAAACACGAGCACCCAGGGGGAAAAATGAAAAGAGGGAAAGGAAAAAACAGGGAAAAGGGGAGATAAATTTGAATCTGTCAAAAGAGAAGGCAAAAGCCCATAGTTCTTCCAAAGATACACCTCAACCAGACTTATCAGAGCATGCCTCAAAGGTATGGAGAATACTGACTTTGTTTTTATTCCGTCTGTCAAGATTGTTTCACCTTAGTTGTTCTGTATATGTGTATTTGTATTTTTACTGTTCAATGAAGGAAATTCCTTTCTTTTTCTTTCTGTAGGATGCCACCACTCCAACAGACACACAGAAAAGCCCACCTAAGCAGCAGAATAAAAACAGAAAACTGAAACAGCCGCCTCTAGCTCCAAGCAAGATGGTGGGGAAGAAAAATAAATCAAAATCAGTCTCTTCCACGGCTGATTCTTTGGCACCCATGCTAACTGCTGTTTCAGGTTGGTCCATCGAAATACTGGATCAGTTAGCAGGTCATCATCTGAAGCTCCTGTTCTTTTTAGCTGGTAAAACAGTGGGGCCAGTTAATGGAAAAGTGGTTTTAGTTGTATTCTGTGACACTAAGACTGCTGTGAAAAGGGTCCATTGAAATATTTGTTTTTCCTTGCACTTGTAGTTGATAAGGTAAAGAAAGGAAAGAAGAAGAATATGACTCCAGGTAAAGAGGAACTGAAGACTGAATCCACAGGTGAGATGGAGTACTATTTCCATTCCACGTCAGTTGTTTTTACATGGTGGCTTTCAGATAGCCAGTATCTGTAAATAGCTTTTCGATTCCTGTTAACCATTTCTAGAAAATGGAAAATAAGATGTGGACGTCTTGTAAGACAAGCTCGAGAACATTTATCTCAACATAATGTTCTTTTTTTTTTTTGCCAAAGCTTTTCCATTCCCAGCAGTATAACCAGATTTTCTAGATACATAATTTATTTAGTATATTATAGGCAATAGTGTGTGTGTGTGTGTGTGTGTGTGTGCGCGCGTGTGTGTGTCAGTAGGTGCTGTGTGTAACACAGTAAGCAATATAGGCAGGCATGTATTGTTTAATTTAGGCTAATGTCAATAACATTGGTGCAATTAACTACATTTGATTTTCTTGATATCTTGACATATCCAGCTAAGAAAGTGCCTAAGAAGTCTTCTAAAAGGCCATTAATGGAAACTATGGCAGAGGAGAAGGACCAACAACCTAAAAAGAAACGTAAAATGGACAAAGACTCTGAGAAACAAAAGGTGAGTTGACTGTATTCTCCAGTACAGCGTTTCTCAAAAAGTGGGCAACCATATATTTGGTTTGAGAATCTCAAAGGGTTATGGACCATAAACTACTTACAAAGGGTAATATTGGGTTGTGACTTGCGAGTCCTTAGTCGAGTACATTCATAATTTCTTAATGTTAATCTTCACCAGTTAATAGATCTTTCCCCTCCCAGGTGCTATCAACCGAAGGAACCACAGAGAAAAAGCAGAAACAAATTAAGAAGGCAGTCAAAGTAGAAAATGTCAAGAAATTGACAAAAAAGTCAAAGGCAGCCAACCCAGGTAAATTGACAATTCAGGTAATTGGCAGATGTTCTTAGTCTTGTCCAAAGTGACTTACAAGTGTGAGATTAGATTAAATGGCATGAACTGTAGTAAAAGAAATCCCAAGACTGTTAACACATTTTGTGCCCAAAACGTCTGTGGACGTCCTGGGTTCTACCGCACGTGCATAGCCCAAGACGTCTGTGGACGTCTTCCAAAAAAAAAATATATATTTTAATTTTGTTTTAACACGTGGTGCCAAAGTTTGTGTTTTCGCCATTGAGAATGCATTTGGCGTTTAAATTAAATAACTCAGAAACTATAAAACATTTCAAAGTAAAAAGTTCCAGCATGTGTCTCCACAGTCAGCTGAATTATAAAAAATGTGAATGGATTTTCTAGGTGAAAGTGATTTTGGGCAGTATTGCGTGGGCTCTCAATGTGTTAAATTAATATGGTTGGATAGTGTAACTCCCCAAGATGCATTTTAAATCATAGCATCTCTGCAGTTTTGGTAAATCAATGTAGTCAATACTTTTAGGATTAAAATGAAAAAATAGCAAAAGTAGCAGATCTACAATCTCAAAACACGTGTTTCAAGCCTGTGGATCTACTACTTTTGAAAAGTTAGAATATGGAGATAAGAGATTTCGGCAGACATCTATTTATAGCAAGCAACAACTAAAATGACACAGAGGTGTTACCAGCTTGTCCTTGAAAGGTATAGGTGGAAGTGGAACGGGTCTAAATAGATTAAGATGTAAATGTAAACCTCTCAGGTGTAGAGGACCAAGCAGCAGAGAAGCCGAAGCGGAAGAGGAAGAAGGCCACCGACGGTCAGACCACGCCCACCCAGAACAAGAAGAGACGGCCCTCCCCCTGTCCTGAGCCTGAGGTGGGAGAGGTAGGATTAAAAGGGGAATTCCACATAATTGTCCTGATAATCTTATAATATTCTTTCACATCAAATGTTTTTAAGTCAAATATTTGCTTCTGGGGGTCCCTAGAACAAAATGTTTGAGAACAATGACATAGAAACATGTTTTTCAGAAAATTGATTTAGAAGACATTTGTAGAATCAGGTCCTCAGGTCTTAATGGGTTATGGGAAGATGGTCATCTAAATGCTGTGTATCTCCACAGGTGTCTGGGAGTGAAGCGTCGGGGTGTCCTGATTCTCCAAGTGACAGTTTAGATGGCATCAAGAAGGGAGAGCGAAACAATGTCGCAAAGAAAGAGTTCTTCTGCCAGGTTAGTTGGTACCTTGTAATAACCGGCATCTGTTTTGTCTGTCACAGTGATTTGGATCAAACTACAGACAACTTGGGAAGGGTGTTTTGTTCTTTTGGGGTTTCAAGGGATGGGGATCTTCGAGTAAATATTCACAATCAAGTTATTACCAACCGAAACGGGTCCTCAGATTATTCTTTTATTTTTTGCTTTCCCAATTACTGTGATCTACAGTATCCATGACTTTGAGGTGTTTTGTTTCCCCAGCTGTGTGAGCAGGTGGGTGAAGACCTGGTGTCCTGTGAGGGACAGTGTTATGGGAAGTTTCACCTACACTGCCTAGGCCTGGATATAATGACGAAACCTGAAGACTGCCTAGGCCTGGATATGATGACGAAACCTGAAGACTGCCTAGGCCTGGATATGATGACAAAACCTGAAGACTGCCTAGGCCTGGATATGATGACAAAACCTGAAGACTGCCTAGGCCTGGATATGATGACGAAACCTGAAGACAAGATTCTTTGTAAGGATTGCAGCTCAGGTGAGAGAGATGGGGTGGGCCTTAAGATGTTAAGTAGTAGGAATTTGTTTAACTGCCAGATTCACTCAGCTTGGGGGGGACGCATTGTAAGCTGGTAGATCGGCTATTTTTTGTGACGATGTTGTATGACATTATGGTTAATCATCATACTAATATATTTGTTTTAGTCAATAAAAAAACACAAAAGCTAAAACGATAATGATGCAATGTCTCTTATTGAACAAGTCCATCTTCTAGTTGTGGTGGTGGTATAGTGCTATAATTACAAATATTAAATGTATTTGACCAGTCAAACCTCTTGGTTTCTCTCCTCTTCTTTCCAGGAGTCCACTCGTGTTTCTCCTGTAAGAAGTCGGAGGGTGAGGTGCGTCGCTGTCATGTCCAGCACTGTGGGAAGTTCTACCACGAGGCATGTGTCCGTCTCAGCCACCTCACCGTCTTTGACAACAAGGGCTTCCGCTGCCCACTCCACATCTGCCTCAGCTGCCACTATAGCTGCAGGTCCAACCCCAAGTCCTCCAAGGGTGAGTCCAGTCTCCACCAACATTTACATGTAGCTTGAACTACTCAAAGCCTACCCTTTGCTATTCTAAATTCCCATCTGGCTGGCCAACATGGATTAAAGCGAGAACATCTGATGCTGTACTACAGCGGCCCCCAAACCTTTTTGGCCGTGCACTCCCTGTTACCTCCTGAGCTAGCTGACGCACCAACTCATGTTTTCTGTGTTTTCAGGTAAAATGATGCGATGCATGCGCTGTCCTGTGGCATACCACATGGGCGATCTGTGCATGGCTGCAGGCAGCGAGATGATCACCAACAACGCCATCATCTGCACCAACCACTTCAGTGCCAAGAAGGGCTACAGTCACCACAGCCACGTCAACGTCAGCTGGTGCTTCGTCTGCTCTAAAGGTACACCTCACAGCCATACTCCTTGACACACGTTAACTCCCAAGGCCAATTTATGCTTGGAGCGATAAGTGTCAAACCATACACAATACGTGTTTCACAACACTTTCATACAAATTCATACAGTATGTCTTGCCAAATGACGCAAACGTGGTCTCGGCTCTGAGGTAACAGAGCTTACTTCATCTTCCCCAACATAAAAGTATGTGACATATTATGAAGCGTCACCATCTGTGAACGACCTCCATGACACACCTTTGACATTTTTTACCTCACTTTTTTGTGTGATGCGTCATTTGAAGCATAAATTGGCCTTTAGTATATACTGTTATTGTTCCTGTTAATTTATAGAATTGTCCATATGAAATACAGAGGATCCATTGTATTAAATTGTTTATTTGTCAAATCATTAGTTTTTTTTTAGTTGACTTTTAAAATAACCATATTTGTAGGGCTAACATTATGGATGTCTTAATAGTCATTGATTTTCAATCTTTGTTTTGTGAGTGATGGTGTGTATCAAATGCACATGATATCCTTTTGGAAAATCGGACTCCTCACCTCACACGTGACTCCATTAGGCTAAAGTTGTCTGTTGTGTTCTACAGGAGGCCAGTTGTTGTGTTGTGAGTCGTGTCCCGCAGCCTTCCACCCAGAGTGTCTCAACATCGCTATGCCTGATGGGAGCTGGTTCTGTAATGACTGCCGGGCTGGGAAGAAACCCAAATACAAAGATATCGTCTGGGTTAAACTGGGAACCTACAGGTCAGCAGGTTCTTGGGTCTAAGAATGTGGTCTGAGCAGAACAGCTTGAATACTTACTCCTTACTATTGAGGAATTGAATGGTCTTCTAACACTTTACATAAATGGCCATGGGTTCATGTTAATCTCCTTTCAGAGAGTTCACTTACCTAATGCCAAACGTGTTTCCAGCAGAATGTGACTGAGTTCGAAACTTGTCATCCTGATCTTTTACTCTGCCCTCCCGTCTTCAGATGGTGGCCAGCAGAGATCCAGCACCCAAGGAACATCCCCACCAACATCCAGCACCTGCGCCACGAGATCGGAGAGTTCCCCGTCAAGTTCTTTGGCTCCAAGGACTACTTCTGGACACACCAGGGCCGTGTGTTCCCGTACATGGAGGGAGACCGGGGCAGCAAGTACCAAAGGAGTGCCACTACTGGGAAAGTCTTCAAGAATGGTGAAGATCTAAAACCATAAACAACTACTTTGATTTAATTTTTGCTGGTTCACATTCAATAAAGGCACCAGGGAACACAGACAGACTTGGACCTGATTTAATTTCTCAAAGTCAGCTTTTGGCTATATTTTAGACTTAAGACACAATAGAGACAGGCTTGTATAGCTGAAGGAATTAAATGGTTGCTTTTACATCCACAACATTGTGTTTTGACAATTTGATTTTGTTTTCACAGCTCTGCTGGAGGCTGAAATTCGTTTCAAAGAAATCAAGTTGAAGCAAGAGGCCAAAGAGGCGCAGGAGAACAACAAAAAACCACCTCCGTATAAATGTATCAAGGTATGAAACCAAAGGACTATTTATTTTAAGCAGCAGCCAAGATCACAGCTTGTTGACCTCTAACTGGCAAATTAGTTTTCCCCACTTGTAACTTGAATTTCATAATTTAAGTCAATGGGGATGTGGTCTGGCTGAAAGCTTTGGAGTCATACGTGATGTATACGTCTTGGACACCTGACATACCGTAGAATGACAGATTAGATATTCGGATTTATTTATTCATTCATTCATTCATGTTGGACCCATGATTTCATAACATTCTGCAGGTGAACAAGCCTTGCGGTAAAGTGCAGGTCTACACGGCCGACATCGCTGAGATTCCAAAGTGTAACTGCAAGCCCTCCGATGAGAGGCCCTGTGGCTTTGAATCAGAGTGTCTGAACCGCATGCTGCTGTATGAGTGCCACCCAGAGGTGTGTCCCAATGGCGAGCGTTGCTGCAACCAGGACTTCACCAAACGCCTCTACCCTGAGACCAAGATCATCAAGGCATCCGGCAAGGGCTGGGGGCTGGTGTCCCTCCGAGACATCAAGAAGGTGAGGAGAACCAAACCTATGCCATTTACTGCTACTGCTTCATCACCACAGAACTATACAAGTTCACACATGTATAGTGACGGGTGCTCAATGTAAGGAAGGCCCCGACACTCTTAGTGTCACAATTTCATGCTCTATCCTTTGAGCAAAACAGAACGGTGTTCTGATTTATAACGTTACTTTTCAGGGGGAGTTTGTGAATGAATACATCGGGGAGCTGATTGACGCGGAGGAGTGCCATAACAGAATCAGATACGCACAGGAGAATAACATCACACACTTCTACATGCTCACCATAGACAAGGTCAGTACTGGTGACTTGATGAGGAAAATGGGAAGTAAATTTGACTGGAGGGGAGGCTTTAAAAGCAGAGCAATGTTAGTGTGGCTAATGAAAGATAAGCTCCACAGAGAATTATTGCTCTGTTCCTCAGTAGCAGAGTCATCCTCTCTTGGAGGTAGAGCAAGTAACTGGTATTGCATTGGGAATGTTATACTCTAGTCAACTGTGACATTACAGTAGTCAATACCACATGTAGAACTTGTGTAAGAGCTTGCATTTGTGTCTGTGTGTGTCTGTCCACAGCTAATCTTGCAAATTGCTAGGCCATCATGATTCTTGTGCACGCTGTACCTCAAATGTATGAGCCCAGCTGGTTATTGTACTTTAATGACATGGTCCAGTTCAACTCAACATATTCTTTTATCCTGCCAGGATCGTATTATTGATGCTGGTCCGAAGGGGAACTACTCTCGGTTTATGAACCACAGCTGCCAACCCAACTGTGAGACTCAGAAATGGACAGTGAATGGAGACACCAGGGTCGGCCTGTTTGCTGTCTGCGACATCCCTGCAGGTCAGAATTAACAGCAAAGCCACAACGCCCCCAACAGCTGGAACTAATATTCACATCTTGTTCTCCACAGAATATGACAGATACATTGAATTGCTCTGAATGCGGTCTCCTATTGATGCACCCATACAAAACATCTCCTACCATAGTAGGGGACGACTAGCTACAATCTACTTTTTCATCAAAACGAGCCGTCCTGCAAACTGTGAAATTTACATTGGTCTCTGTACAGATACTACAGATGAGTGCACAGACACTGTGGGAAGCGCAGGTGTCTATCGTTGTCTAGTATGTCTACAATTACTAAAGAGACCTTAATGTTTTTGTTTCGCGTATGAGCCATTTCATGGCCGTTCGATCGGGGAATATTTCAAACGCTCAACAGACATTACCCGGACTTGACTCAAGGGTCCTGCCAGCATAAAGTATGTTGCATGTCCGATCCCACCAGCCGGAATGTTCTGTTCATACATACAGTTCCTCCATTTAAAGCCTGGAAAACTTATAATACAGTGCATGTCTGAAAGTGACTTAATTTAGGTGTTTCTATTTCCTGAAACACAACAGTAACAAACTAATAATGCATACATTTTGTTTTTTCTGTTCCAGGGACGGAGCTGACATTTAACTACAACTTGGACTGCCTCGGCAACGAGAAAACAGTCTGTCGCTGCGGTGCCCCCAACTGTAGCGGATTCCTTGGCGACCGGCCTAAAGTAATTTCACTTAAAGTTAAAAGCTAGATGAGTTAATAGAAGAATGCAGTTGTGTTTCTCTCACAGTTGGTACAGGTTTTTTGTTCTTGGAGCCAGAATCTACTTTGCTGATCCTGGAAGTGTCCTGGATCCTATTCAGCAAAAGGAGAGGGCCCTCTTAATAACTTGCTCCCTGCTTACCTCCTATTTCCTATAAAGCCTCTGGAAACTTGGCCCCAAATGGTACAAATGTGTATATACAAAACAAACATCCATCCATCTTCAACCGCTTATCCGGAGAGAGCTCCATTCAGACTTATCAGTCTTAAGTATCTACCCAATATGAGTTAAATAAAACCTTAATGATTATTAAAAAAGAAATTTAAAACGGCGTATCTGGTTGATCAGTCCATTTTCTCACAAATGTGAGTGAGGTGGTCAAGTCATGCTTGATTGTCATCTTCCAGGATTCCAAGCTTATACAAATATTACACTGCTACTAACGGTAGTACCAGTATCACAGCGTCATATACAGTATTACTAACAGCCCGGCATGTTTGACTAATAGGTTGTGTCATAAAGTGACCACTGTGACTGATGTCCTTGTTGCAATAGACGGATGATACAATGCTATTATACAGTATATATTGATTTTTCTTTTTTGCCGTCTTTGATCCGACAGAACTCAAGCAGCCAGACTGCTGAGCCAAAAGGGAAGAAGGTAAAGAAGAAGTTGAAAAAGAAGAAAAGTGAGGGGAAGAAGTCAGAGGATGAGTGTTTCCGGTGTAGTGATGGAGGCCAGCTGGTTCTGTGTGGTAAAAAGACCTGCGCCAAGGCCTACCACCTGTCCTGTCTGGGCCTTACCAAGAGACCCTTTGGTAAGACAACTATAGGGGCGAAAGAAAGCAGCAATGGACCATTCGCTAAACCCCATCCTGAAAGCGATTGTCCAATGTTAGTCTAGAAACCGTCGCTAAGCTGGCATATGGTCTGGCAAGATTTAGTCATCTGTCATAGTTGTCAATGTTATTTGACAAGTCATGATAATGATTTAAAGTTCAATGAGTTGGATACTGTTTCTTCTAACACGTCTCTGTATTTTTAGTTTATTGTATTGTCATGTACATTTGTCCAGTGCATAGCCTACTGCAGGCCTTGTTGACTACTGTAGATTTTGAAGCGCTTGCTCTTGAAATGATTTATTTATATGCAGAAATCCTGCCATATAACATGCATCTCAATGGGTGACGAGCACAGGTCTGGCAGAGTGGAGTGGGCAGGAGTTGGTGAAGGGCCCCTTATTGTCACCAAAAAGGCACAAAGTCTGTTTAAAAAAATGATATATATATATAGCCCCTTTGTTTATTCACTCATGTTTTTGTTTTATATATTTATCAGTTGGAGAAAAAAAACAAGCCCAAATTGATTAAATCAAATGTGTTCCGCCCGGACATATTTGCGGTGCGCACATACATCAGCCAATGAGTAAACCAGCTGGACTAGAGTACTGGACCAGAGTGTAGAGTAGCGACGCGCTTTGATCTCGCCGCAAAGTGGGTGCCTATGGGATATAGTTCCAAACATTGCTCCTATGGCTGAAACTATCCCATTGAGATAGAATGAGCACTTCCGCATTCCATTGTTACAATGGGAGTCGACGCTAGTGTCGCGCCACTCTTACTATATTACTCTGTACTGGACTAGCTTGCACATCGATCATAGTCTCTGCTTGCTATTGCATAGCAGCTGGTAATATATATATATATATATATATATATATATATATATATATTGTTCTGCTTTAAACGTGTGTGTTTGTGTGTACAGGACGTTGGGACTGTCCCTGGCACCACTGTGACGTCTGCGGGAAGAACTCTGAGGCCTTCTGCCAGCTCTGTCCCAACTCCTTCTGCAAGGCCCACCAAGAGGGAGCGCTGCGGCCCTGGCCACTCACCGGACAACTGTGCTGCATGGAGCACGAAGAGCCAAATGGGACTGAGGACCCCACGGGCCCTCCGGCCCAGGCGGTGGCTCCTGAGGCTGCTGCTGCTACAGCAGCCTCACGTCCCACTAAAGGCAAAAAAAACTCTCGGGCGGCTGAGGCCAAGGCCGCCTCCGCCGCCTCCTCTGAGCCAGCTAAACATCTGGCCAAGGGGTCTAGGAAAAAACAAGGGAAAATTAAAGCCCAAACGGCCCTCTAGGGCCGTTTGGGCCTTAGAGGACCCGAACAGAACTGGAACAATTATGTATCCACCCCCAAATAATTGTCTTTAAAAATCACATAAAACGCACTGCATCTCTCCTTCCTCATCAGGGATAGTCCTTTAACTCTCATGTGCCAAGGGGCCCTGAAATCAGGTCTAGCTCACATTTTGTTTTGTTTATTTTACTCTTTGGGTGTTTTTTTACCCTCCTATCTCTCTCTCTCTCTACACTCGTCTACACTGAGACAAACATCCTGTGGTAAAGCACAATGCACCCGAGAACAGGTAAAAAACAGAACAGGTAAAAAACTAAATGTATGTGTTGTCAAATCTCACCTGCTGTATCACCTGACATTTGATTTTACCAACCAAACTACTACTTTGAAGATCCGAAATGGGGCTAGCTGGTTATCTGTGGTTTGTAGAATTTCTTGCCCTCTTAGAGTGCATTAGCACAACTCACCCTGACTAAACGGCATTATAGTCTGCTAACTTGAACCTCAAACTTCTACAACATAGATTTTCTTGAACACGAGGATTTTAGTGCTATATCTATATGTATGTATATCAAAGACCAAAATTATGATTACTTAAAAGTCTGTATAACTTAACAGATTGCCAAATTGAATCTTTTTTTATATATATAAATATATGTGATAACAAATGCCAAGACACTATGGCTAGGCCTCAAAACAACCAGACTATCCGTCAAGTAGCCCTAGGTTGCGTTAAATGTAGACGAGTACATGTTTTATTTTTTACAACCTTTTATTGCTTTATTTTATTAGAAGTTATATCTCTTCATTTAACTTTAATGGTATTTTAATTTTATTTCTTTTTTTTGTTTTTGCTGAATGGCAGTGAAACACAATTCTTGAGGATGAGAGAATCAAAGTATTAAAGTGAACCCTTATGGCTCTGCGTCCACTAGAACACTTCCCCCCCCCCCCAATATTGATGTCTAAAGCTACCTTTTTCAAACATGGAAACTAGAAACCTTGTAATCTGTACAAAAAAGAAGAACTTCAAAATGTTTATCTTGTAATGTTCCATCCTCTGGTACCTAATAAGCATACATACGTATGTTGAAGCCTATGGTGCTGCCATTCAGCCTGTGCGCATGTGCCCAATGACTGAATTTGGCATTGTATTCCCACATGGCTTGCTGAAAGGCGGAAATGGGGAAAGGTCTATGCTTCTAGGAATTCAAAATGGACATTCATTTACAACAGTACAAAAATGAGGTTGTTTGTAATGTGGGGTTCCCAGTGAACACGGAAAGGGCCTTTGTATAATTCTCCACTTTGCAGGCTCTTATATGGCCAGTCAGTGTAACAACACTATTTAGGTACTTACAGCAGTGTAATTTCAGCTGGGACAGAGTGAAACATGCTGGTTGTCTGCACAGTGCTAAATAAAACGTTTATGAAGGAATAAAAACCTTGGAGATATATACATTATGGTTTTTTTTGTTTAAGATTCAAATTGGTATGGTTATTCAATTTTCAGCTGAGGTTGCCATTTGTTATCTGAAATCAGTAGTTTTCAAAGCAAAGGTTTATACTTAGTATATCTGTATTGGAAACAATATAGTTGAGTCTAAAAGATGACAATTTGGGAAGTCTTCTTGAGCACAAAGTGAGTGTTGTGTAGACACTAGGTTGTTAGTTTGAGGAGCCTTGCCAGTGTTTTATTATATTTACATTTTACTCACATACTGTAAAAAATAATATCACCACCCTTACCATTCCAATGCCAATTGGCACATGATGCAACAATGACACTAGAAACTTTTTTAACATTGCAAGCAACCGCCACAACATAAAATAAGTTATAGAAAGATTATGAGAAAGTATGCCTTTGGCAATTTGAGTCTAAATACTTCTAGATTGTCCTGGCTTACTTGTGGTCAAGAAGACCGTTTAATTTTGACTTTCTTTTTTTCTTAAGCTCTTGGGTCAATTTTGGGTTATTTGCTGAAAACATCTCAATTAAAAGACTTGAAACTCAATTTCAGTTTGTTTAAACAGTATACCGAACAGGATTTTTTTTTTAATGGCACCTTTTTATTTTACTAGTATGGGGTTTAACATGCACACACCCCATTCCGCTGGTGCAGATTTTATTTTATATCGACGTTCGTACACGTATCATCCTAACATGATTTGTGGGAATGTAGTTCAGCCAGTTTTATATTTTGTAAGCACTGTAATTCCCTGTAGAGCTGAAGCATACATGTGTGCTTAGAACTTTCCATTCTGTAACTACTGTCATAGTAAACCAGAGACTAATGTGTACATAATGTATAAGTGGGAATAGTGATACTTTTATTGTAAATATACAGTTTTCCAAGACTTTTTTTTTGTTTTTGTTGACCCATTGCTGATACCCTTTTGTGCAGGATTACTTGTCAGTTAAATCATGCAATAAAGAGCTCAAACACGCATCTGCTGCATGTAGCTTTTTTCCATCATAATGATTTTACAATCATGTAGTGGTTATATTGGGGTGCAGTACTTAGTTTAGACAGTACTTGGTTTAGACTAGTCATTTGGTTAGACCAGTCATTAGTCCTACAACTACAACCTATCTCAAACCCTCACCCTAAACCTAACCTCCCACGGGGCAGCACACCTAAACCTAACCTCAACCCATGTCTAACCAATGACTAGTCTAAACTAAGTATGCACCCCGCTATATTGAACAGAATCGGATGTAACTCATTTTGCAGTTGCGCTGTTTACAATGATGAGCATGATGTCGGGAATGCAGGTGTAGCAAGAATGTTAATATAATTTATATTGGTCATAATGTAAGCAACTCTGGTTACTGCAACTTCGCCTGCACAAACTGGCATGTCATTAACGGAGATACAGGTCCAGCTCAATTAATTAGAATATTTTGTAAAGGTTCATGCTAAAAGGATAACACAAAAATCCCCAGTGGCTTGTTTACATTGTGGTCCTTAAATAAACTAGTGTAGGCTATTCTCATACTGGGAGTCAAACCCAGGGCCAGGTCGCCTAGGTGAAAACCAGGAATCCTGGCCACTACCATTTGGGACTCAAAGTGGTGTTCCATAAAGTGCATTTTACACCAATGCAGTTCCTAGTCCAGCACAGCAGTAACAATATATAGGCTACTCATTTATATTCAGTAAGCATATATGCTACACTGCTACAGATGTGTCAGGGGTTTATAAATATAAGGTTTAGGGTTTAAAAAAAGAACACTCCTAAAGAACACGTCCAATGTCCATCTAATTTCTAAAAGGTCAAATATAATGTTCTCATTCAAATTATCCAGCGATTAATAGACTGAAGGTCATACTGTAGGTTCAAAGCTCACTCGAACCAAACAACCCAACCAAACTAAAAACTCACTCGATAAAAAACAAACAAAAACACTGATCAACTCAAAGTGAAAAAAGATTTAAAAGAAAACAATGATTAGGAAACGGTCTCAATAAAATCCAACTAATAATAAAACTAAGGGAAAAAATTGCTTTGCATAATATGTACATTTCTTAAGTTGCTCCCTCCATGATCCTCCCTCTCCTATAGGAAGTAAAAGAGTGTGAATTCACCCTGACCAAGAATTAAACCCACAACCTTTGAGTTGTCTCAGCTTTACTCATACCACAAAGCCTTTCACACCAATACAAAGTTGTTGGTCATATTTGAGGTTCAAGGGAGTGCTGGTAGGTCAAAAGATGAAAATGCACATCAAACACCTCTCCCTGACAGAATGAATCTACAGATATAGGCTACCCACTGATGACCATCGTTCATTATGACACAACTGAGATTTAGATTATTGTTGAAAACCATCAGTCTTAACATTTTTACCCAGTTACTCTTTCATTGACAGCAAACACAGAGGTGTTTAGTAATGTCAGCCCTTAGTCATTTATTAGTTTGAGAAGCCTATATCAGTTCTAAACAACCAAGAGTAGGTCTATACAAGGTTTTGTTTAAGTACATTTGTCATTTTTTTAATGACAGCTTCTAAATTATCTTATTAATGATCAATTATATGCTGAGCCCCGTACTTGAAAACTGCATTCTGTTGAGCTATTTTAACAACTCAGCAGTGGTAAAGTAAAAAGCAATAAACTTTGAATCATAAAAAATACTGCAATGTAGAAATACTTTGTTACAAGTGTAGCCTCCACACAAGTAATTCAAAGTGTACTTGAGTAAAAGCACTAAAGTATTGGCATCAAAATGTACCGAGTGCTGCTTCTATTATAAATCCCTGACTCATTATCTGAGCCACAATGGCATACAAGCTGAGAGTGAGCAGGAAATATCTTTAGAATTTAGATACCGTGACATGGAGGACAAATCTGATGAAACAGCCAAACAGAATAACAGTGACAAAACACATTCAATAGCATAAAAGACCTTCTGACCTTATACTGTGCAAAAGGGATAGACGGTAGTGGTATTCGGGCCACAAGACAACTCACCCTTTTTGCATCTCCAAGTGAGTTGTCCGGACATCTCACCCCGAAAGTCCGGACCAGGGTGAGATGTCTTCACTTCCGGGGGTGAGCTGTCTTCACTTTCGGGGTGAGTTGTCTCCTTATATATCATATATACTCTATGGTTGTCTCGGGGTGAGAGTTGAGTGTTTGGCTGTTTGCGCAAAGAGTGTCTGAGCTCTTTTTTTTTAGTGGTGCAACCACTCCAAGGAACAGCAATGTCTGTGTACCCTTTGAGCTCTTTTATATACTTTACTGAATATTTCACAAGAACTTTACTGAATATTTACTAATAATAATAATTTACTAATTATTTTCTGCTAGGGAAATGTTTTGAAGATTTATCAAAATGTTTCAAAAATAGTGGATCTACAAGCTCAAAATGGGCAGTAATGGGATGCGTTGTGAGCTTGTAGATTGGCTATTTTCAAAGTATAAAAAAGGAGGGAAAAAAGCATTCCGGTACCTGCTCTCCTAGTCCTACTCCTCCTGCTGAAATCATCATCTTGTGCTGTTGCTCATCTTGTCCTTAGCCCCTGCCTTTTTGACCGTCGGAGAAAAGTGTTCTCTCCATCCTGAACAGTCTGAACCTCGCCGGCGTCATCATCGCATCTGCGTTAAATCTTTCTTAATTGAGCGCGTGACGCAGGCGTGCACAGTGCGCACACACAGTTCCACAGAATTATAGGCCCTCATTTATCAACCGTGCGTACGCCAAAATATGGGTGTACGCCGAAATTACCGCAATTTTCGGCATTTACCATTTGCGCCAACGTTTGATTTTGATCTTGTGCCAAGACAAAACTCACGTCTGGTCGGGAGCTGTCGTACGCTTTGTCCTCACCTGTTTTTCTGTCGTAGAACAGCGGAGCAGCATTGTTTGACCAGCTGAGAGGCTGTCACAGGCATCTAAACATATGTATTCACTCCTAAAATGTTTATATAAAACTGTATAGGTATATATGGGCTAAATACATATAAGATGTGTCTTTGTGTCATATGAAATTAGGAGATTTCCAACTTTACAAGTAATTAAAATCGCGCAATTAAAAACAATGTTGCAAGTTAGATGCTTAAGCCATTTAAACAGTGTTTTGCATGAGCGCATACATGCGAGGATTTGGGCTGTCTGTGCTGAAATATTTCCATGACGGGACGTTGGAGAGTACTATAGGCTAGTGCAGTGCTGCAGCTGCGGAGAGTCCCAACGTGGGTAGCCTACTGTAGCCTATAATCTACAGCAGGCCGATGTCTTTCTGGAGTTACGGTATGTGCAATCTCCTCCTCGTTTAATAAACCCGACGCGTCGCTCGAATGCCAAATGTGTCGTGCCAGCGCAAGTGGGAACGCATCGGAGATAGTATAGGCTAACCCAGCCTGCAGCCCACCACCACCACCACTGTCCAGTGCATGCCACATGAGGCTACGGTTTTGGCTTCAATATTCATATAATTGATTTGACAGTTGACAGCCCAACCACTGCAGCGACTGCGAGGCAATTTAAATCGTCGAACGTGCTGGTCAGTTGATCACGGTGTCACGGACGGACCACAGTGATAGAGAGAGACAGACAGGACAGGAGGAGCACCTATGCAAAACAGCAGCGTGTGTGTGCCTATTTGTTATTTAATTCATGGTTCACAGGTTCAGGTTTTCGTTCACTAATATTTCTTGTTGTATATTAAATTAAAAATACTTTAATAATTGAATATACAACTAACAACACACAGTGACAGTTGCTTGCAAATTGCGATATGTGCGTGCATGCGTGCGGGGGGGGGTGAGGCGGACAGGGGGGAAGCGAAGCGAGAGGAGAAACAGACAGGGTAGGCTACAGCTTTATTTAATTCATGCAGGTTTATTTATTTAAGATACAACAAGTTGCAAGTTGCGTGTGCGTGCGTGCGTCTGTGTGTGTGTGTGTGTGTGTGTGTGTGTGTGTTTGTGTGTATGAGAGGGGGCAGAAAGGCAACTTATGCAAGCGAGGGGAACTTTATTTTTCCTGTAACCATGGTTTCCAGGTCGTATTGCAGTTGTTCATGTCGCAAAAACGAGGGCGAGGCTTGATTTCATAGGGCGTGCCAGATAGATTTCAGCCGTCACATTTATTAACGTCGGAACGAAATTAAGGAAGAAACAGCTGTCTGCGATCACTTTGTAAATGCCGACCCGACGTGGGTGTACTACGAATCCTACACTCGAATTTGGGGCAGATTTTACACTCGATTGATAAATGAGGGCCATAGGATCTACAAGCTCACATTGCAGAGCGGCTATTTTGGGTGTGCGGTACCGCCGCCGCGCAACGAAGTCGAAGTATAGACAATCGAAACTAAAATGAGAACATGCAGAGATTAATTCATTTCGAGTGGGGAGCTACACTGCATGCTGAATGCTGAGTGAAGTGAACCGTTCCGAAACAGATAGGTGGCGGCCTATGTCATGTTGGGCTTAAAATTGATATGTTCATTCCGAGGGACCGTCATATCTCTCTCAAGCAAATTATGCGATTATGCATGCGATGCGAAACTTAATATTAATAGCGGTTTTTTTTTTTTGCGGGCCGCGGGGCGGGCGGGTTGTTGATTAATATATTGTTTTGCGGGGCAGGTTGGTGCGGGCTGGCTCCTGTGGCGGGACGGGACGGCCGGGTAATGCAAAAGAGCCGGCCCGCGCAACACAAATAGACGGTTTTATGGATGTTAGTCTTCAGGATGGAAGTGTAAAGCAATTGAAAAATCATTGGTTTAATGAAACCATGCAACTCCACCATAACTCAAACAGAATTACTGTATTCTGTTATTTCAACATAAGACATCAAATAGTGTTTGTGTGTATACACACACGAACTTCTGACCATCTCAAATGAGTCCTCGGTGGGGCTCCTATTTCCACAAGTAGTTGTCTACTTTGCCTGTTATGAAATATCCGAGACCATTAAGGTTTTATGAAAGATGTTTCTGAGTACAATAATCAATTTATTGCTAGTTTGACCTTTAAATACTTTATTAGTAGGGCTTGGGTTTACTAGCCACAGCACAAAGAAGCAATGTCAAGTTACAATCCTGGTCCAGGAGAAAGCTGGTTTCTATGGAATCCAAATGACTCAATTAGTACTTAACCTGACTCCGCCAGATGGGGGCGGTATTGATTCACAAGTTCTTCCACTGGTGGAGTCCGCTGAAAACTTCTGGGAACACAGATTATGTTAGTACACTGGCAAAGAGACCAATCAAATGTGTGCCGCGTGAGAAAGAATTTTATTCATCTTAAGACATGACAAAACAAAATTCCTTTTGCATAACAGTAGTACAGCAGCGGCCCAAAAAAGGTACAAAAAACGCTTTTTTTCAGTGTAAAAATAACTCTAGCTCAAACATCATACCTGTGCCTTCCTGTCTTAGTGCAAACTCTTGAAATAAAAGATAGGCACGTGATGGATACGATAATCAAATTTCAATTACACTCGAGTGCTTTTGACAGCAGACAAACGGTCGTTCATCATTTATTTTTGTAAAATTACCCCGTTTGTAACAATGACAATCTAATAATCTAATGTTTGAATGTAGACTGACATTCACAATTTAAACTGTAGAGTTTGTGTCATTTCTGTCTGAGATACTGTGATATTGAGTTCACAATGCAATGTTTCTTATCCTTTTTCTACTAAGTGCAACTGACTCACAGCAAGTGTAATAATACTATTTAATAACAAAACAAAAAATTACAATGCAAGTTTATGGTCCCAAGCAATAATCACAACTGTCAATCACAAAATGAAGCATTTAGCTAAGCAAGAGTTAGGTGGCAACTTGACATCTTTCTATTCTAGGAAAATAACCAATAAAAACTAGCCAAAGAAAAACTAAAAGTAAAATATTTCCAAATTTGTATTTTACATTATGTTACAAATAAAAAATAAATATCAGCTCTGTTTAATCTAGGCATTTTAATGATTTTCGTTTTACGAGAAAAATAAAGATTACAAAGAGACACACCAGCAGTTTATCTTTTTTCCCAATAAACAGTGCAGCTTATTTCAAGTGTTCTTAGAACTCTGAGAACATAACCTGCCGTTCTTATAACCTTCGGAACTTCTGCCCGAGTTACATCAGGACGCCAGCACGCCTCTCCGGATGATGTTGTTACCGTAGCGACGGGTGATTGACGGGTCCCCCCTCAGTTGGTGAGAGTGGCACCTCTTCAGGCAGTGATCTACCTCATCGTCACTCGGCTTGGCGTTGGAGGAAGGGGTGAAGGCTTCATTCTCTGCCCCTGTGCGGAGCCTGGTTCTGGGGTAAGAGGGCTCTGGCGTGTTTGGTGATGGCCTGAGGAAGGGCTTGCGTTGCTGCTGTTGCAGGGATGCTGGCTCAATTGCCCCACCTTCCTGCTTCTCCTTCGCCACCCCAGGAGGTCTCTCGCTCCTCTTGGGGATCCGAAACTTCCCCCAGTTCTTGAGATGGCCGTTGGAAGCTGAATGGGAGGAAGAGGATGAGGAGTTGTTTGCCGGAATCTTCCTCAGCAACACACTGGGTTTAGTACTGGACCCGCAGTGTTCCAGGATCACGTTTGCTTTGCCTGGTTTTGTGGTAATGGAGTCTGGGGCACTATGGTTTTTGTTGGCTTTTGTAGTGATGTTGGTAGAAGGGTCAAGGGTCATTAGGCTTTTGCTGACTGTTCCTGTGTTTATGGAGTAGTCGTCAAAGTCAGAGGCTCTGATATCGACCAGTCGAATCGATACCGTTCTCTCCAGGGGCTTCAACCCCAGTCTTATTTTTGTTTGGATTGGAGTACTGTCTGTGGTTTCATTCTTCTTTTTCTTCCTTCTCCTTTTCTCCTCTTCATCCTCGTTGTCGCTCTCTTGCTTCTGTCTGGTCAGCGCCAGCTCCTCCTCCCTGCTCCTCATCTCTTGTTCCTCTTTGTGGTGCTCTGGCCCTGCGGCCTCCCTCCTGGGCTCTGCCCTGTTCTCAGGTTTTTGTAGCTTGACGTGGTTTGCATCCTCCCGAACTTCAGCCTTCTGACCTTTTGAGTAGTGAAACCCCTGATATCCCTGGCCATCATCCATGTTCTGAACTCTGCTGTAGGCATTCACCTCAACAGTCACTGACTCCTTGAGTTTTGCTCCCTCACTATCCTTTGTATACAGTGGTTTGCTGCTGCTGTCCTTCTGAGGCTGCGGGGAATTGGGAAGATGTTTCCCGTGGAGGCCTTTTCTCTTCTCGTGCTTTGAAGAGCCACATTTTGTCTTTAGGCTGGAGTGGCCCCATTGAGAGTCAGACTGGGAGCCTTGGTGTGATAACCAGCCCAGGGAGAAGATTTTTTCCAAGTCTTTGGCTGAGGCATCACCTACAACAACAGATTAGAATTGTGGAGAGGAAAAAAACAATCAGATAAGTTCAAGCAAATTCAGAGAATTAAGTGATTTTGTTCAATCAATACTAGAAATAGCATTCAAGTGACATTCTGTGTTAGAACAGCGAATAATAAGTTATTGCCAGGTGCTTGAAAAGCACACAGACTACATTTGCACCCACCACTACTGACGACCATAATGACAACTTTAGTGGAGACTTTAGTGACGACCTAGTCAGACCTTCTCGTCGACAAGAGCTTGTTGCACCTGCCAGTTATGACAGCCATTCTTGTTTGTTTGTGTGTGCACGTGCGTGCATGTATGTGTGTATTATATGTATTATTTTACACTTTTTTACATGCCAAGATTCACTTTGGCATTGTGTGTACATACTGTTGTTCATGTTGTTTTTATTCATAGCCAGGAGTGGTTCTGTTTCATGATATCATGCACATAGAGGAACGAGCTGATTGTTCTACATTTGTAGGGACCCTGTTCTTGAAGGCTTTGCCTTTGGCCACACTGTAACAGCATACAGTACTCGCAAAATAGAGATTGTAGCCATTGTTCTTGATTCTTGAATATATATTATCAATAAATATAATGAATGAGGAAGAAAAGAAAACATATCCTAACCCATTCATCTGAGAAGCCCAAAAGAAAATACAATGCCGTTCACTCACCAGTGAGCAGCTCATTGTCCAGCAGTCTGACTTGGTGATGAAAGATCTGTTCCTGAACCCTCCACAGAGAGCGCTTCATCTTCTCCCTCCGCGTCACCATGTAGGTCAGGTTACGCACCTGAAGACCCAGCAAGTCAGGACAAAATTAGGAGAGCCTAACAACCTTATTTCAGATAACCTGTTGCCTTCATGTTGATGGTGTCATACAACATACGTGAATGTCATTCATACATAGCTGAAGAAAACCAAGTGAGTGAGCTGTCTGAACACCAGTGACACACTTCATTGGCTCAGGAAATATTGTAGTGATCACCTGGTGCTTGTATACCTCACTGTCAACCACAATCCTAAAAAACGTTCTACCTCAACTTCAAGCTACTAACAAATCATTCTTAACGGGCCACTTCACCCCTTTTGCGACCAGAACTTATTTTAATTATGTTTGTGAGACAAAAAACACTTTCCTGGGGTTTTTATGTGGGCAATATGTGATTTTAGATATTTTAGTATTTCAAAGTGTCTGTGATGTCATGGACACTGGTCTCACTGCTGGATTACTACAATTACCATAACGCTTTGCTGCACTCACCCCACCTTGTGGAGAGGGAGAGGGCTGTCTTACTGAGACAACATGTAGTCCAGGACATCACAGACACTTTAATGGGTATTTATCTTAACATTCTATGGAGAAGGCAGTTTTTGTCTATTTATAGAAAGATTTGTTCTCAGTGCATTCTTCCTTCTGTCTGTTATCCAACTGCAGGTAGCAGCAAACACTCTAGCCCTGATCCTCTACCCATTTCAATACCTGGTCCTGCTCTTAAACACTTGCCTTGCTCTATGCTTGACCGTGCTCTTTTTTCCTCTGGCCTTGCGTTATGGAATAGAGGGAGAATGTGGAAACCTACCCTCTCCAGGTCCTGCCGGAGGTGGGTGAAGAGCTGGAGGCGACGAAGCAGCACCTCCTGCTCGCGGCGTGCCAGGCTCTCTTCCTCATCCTTCTTGGGTGTGAGGAGCGGCTGGTTGAAATTGGCCTTGCGTTTCAGCTTCCAGTACTGGTACATGAAGTCCACTGCCTCCTGGGACAGCTTAAGGTGCCGGGCCACTTCCTCCACGTCCACAAACTGGAAGAATTCCTCCTCCAGTGCCTGGAGCTTCGTCTTGCGGAGGTTCACCCTCTTCTCTTCCTGCTGTCGGCTGCTCAGGGCCTCCGGCTCGCCAGTGGAACCTCTGGAAGAGGGCAGTTCTGGAAGAGCAAAGGAAGAGGAAGAGACTTCGTCGTCGTCCTCTCTCACCCTGCCTCTTCTTTTGCCTTTTTTATCCCCGTCTCCCACCTCCTTCTCCTCCTCCTCTCCTCCAGAGTCTCTGGCCTCGCTCCCCTGCAGCCCAGAGTGTTTGGGGCAGTAGGATTTGAACTTGACCTCGTCGTCCTCGGTGAGGATGGTGTTCATCTCCAGGGACGCGCTGAGGCCACATGTAACATGGAAGGCAGTCCGGCAGTTGTTCGCTGAGCACTGTGGGGGCACAAACAAAGGAATCTTTGATCATTTGTGGTCGAGTGCTACATCAACCGATCCAAATCTCCATAGAGCTAGATCAAAATTAATATCTGGGATTGGTTTATTGCAAAAAGGTAACAAAGCTTACTGTTACAGAATTGTATATATGGCTAGAGCAGGCATTAACATATAATACGTTTTCAAACCTACAATAAAATAAATATTACAATAGGTGTGTAGTAAACTTGTATCATAAGAATGTAATTAGTGAAAACTTCTTCAGAACAATTCTGGTTAAGTCATTTTGCTTACTGTTCCAAACTACTTGTAGTGTGGTCAGGCAACCACTGGGTGGTACCTGATCTCCTCAGACATCATTGTGTGTGTGTGTGTGTGTGTGTGTGTGTGTGTGTGTGTGTGTGTGTGTGTGTGTGTGTGTGTGTGTGTGTCAGTCAGCTTTTAGCACACTTTAGTGTTAATTAACACTAAAATATACATTTATACCCTCAAATTGCAAGAATTACACATTCAACTCAGTGTAGGATGTTTTATGTCATTGTAATTCCTTAGTTTCATTCCTTATAATATATGACTAAATAAACTATATCTTCATGTATTTATTCACTTCACAGTATCTGCATTATATGTTGTCTGATATAGGGGAAAGTACTACACAGTCATAGAAAATAAGCACATTAGGTCTTGTGTAATGATGTACACTAATCCCACTGCTGTTGTGGGCAGTGTGGCTCTTTCATAATCTTCAAATGCTACATAGACAGGCAAGGTGCTTTTCCATTGAATCTGGCAAAAGAGTCCTCCTGACTGTCCATTATACTATACCACTGGTTTTCTTTCAACCCTTTTTGCATCAAGGCCCATTATTTATTTGGCATTTGAGCCACGGACCACCATTTGATGAGATTTTGCCGTTGGATACGATTTTGTCCACAGTTCCATGTATTGATGTTGGTTGGTACCATTAGGCAAAAGGGTTGATCAAAAAACAATTATTCTACATTCTGTAGAATAATGTGTAGACTTCTTAAAAATTAAGTAATGCAGATGTTTAACTTGAGTGTAAAATGAAACCAAATGGAAATGAAAACCACTGTAGAGTCAGATCAGCAGCATGGCAGGCAGTAGAGAATAAAGTTAATTGATCCAGCATCAAATAACAACTGCCAACAACATATCACAAATATCACTAGCCACTGTCCATTACAGAGAAGCATAGCCTAAGGCCCTAAGCATGCCGTAAAGATCAAATAATGTTATGTAATCCAGCAGGATAAAAACATGTAGAATTTTCTGAGCTACCTTTCTTTGGTGTGAACAGTGAAGAACGATGTTTCAAATGTTATACGATTCCCCAAAATAATGAGGAACAATCTGTTCCTCATTTTGCCCCCTGGAATCCCACAAAGACCCCTGGAGATCCCCGAACACCACTATGAGAACCCTCTGATTAACATTTACATAGATGAGATTATCTCCCTTAACGTGACGTTAAAAATAAAGTGGTCACAAATTGTATTGATTCTGGTGTGTGAGGTCAAGAGAGTTGACCTTTAACAGTTACAGTACCTGTATACATGCTCCTCTCTTCTCCTTACATACACAGCAGCTCAGTGCCCATCTGTTGCTGGGAATGTGAGACACGTTGGTTATAGGTTCCATCTTCTCTGGATTCCCAATGCTCACCTACGACCACAGAATCACACACAGATATTTCTTATGTTGTAGTGTTGGGTCACTATCGGAAAAAGGATTACAGGGTCAAAACGATTTGAAGACTGCATGACAACCATTGCAACCATTCCTTGCTGTATGTGATGTCATAATACCCTCATACTCTCATAGGATCAATGTCGCTCTGCGTGATTCAGTGACATTATTTTACTTATCTCATGTGTTACATAACTTAACATTGGCAAACAACACTTAAACAGATTCACCTCTGGAATCCACAAGGCACAGCTAACATGGACCCATTTCGTTCCACTTCGGGTCGGCTTCATGGCACCACCTTTCTTCGGACACAGCTGGCACTTTGGCACGATGCCCAGGGCACAGATCCGACACAGCCAGCTGCCCTTGGGGACTTTCTGAATGCCATAACACGCCTATCAAGGAACAAACAAACACCATGTTCTATCCTTTGAGAAGTATGTGAAAAGAGGGTGTGTACATGCTATGCCAAATGCTACCATCAAGATGCATATTTAAAATGGCAACATTTATTCTTAAATTCTTAATTCTTTTCCCCATGTTATTAATATATTTAACATTTTACTAAGGTTTACATTACTCTGTATGAAGGGGAGCTTATGCTGTGAAACTTCACATACATTGCACAATATATATAGATATATATATATATATATAGTTTCTACTACTTTTCATAATAGTAATAGTACTATTTAATAATAGTATTGGTAGCAATAGTAGCTGTGGTATACAAGTAAATCAAGATTAGTAGTGGGGTAACAACAGTAGTTTGTATTTAATATTATTTTATTATTTTATTTTAAGTCACTCTGGATAAGACTGTCCACTAAATGCCATAATTGTACATTGCAGCACTAGTAATACTTTCTTTAACAGTTGGAAACTTCAAATCCTAAGTGTCAACTTACGGGTTAAAAACTAACAAAGGATTTTGCTGTGCACTTCTGTATGTATGCATGTGCACAATAAATGCATAAATTATACATCAGTGGTTCTATTTGGTTCATTTGTAAACTCTGTTATGGGGGTCCTTGACATTTGAGAACCACTGTCTGCTATAGTTGAAAATGGCTCTATAAGAAGGGACATGCCAAACCAACCTGGTGCACACAGATGTTACACTTGTCGCAAAACACCATTTCATTGTTGTCCTCTCCATCAGGGGACTGACAGACATCACAAACCACGTCCTCGTCGTACTCGATGCCTAGCCCCTCCTCTGTCTCCGTGGCATGTGTCATGTTGTCATGACAGCGGCACTCAAACTCCTCTATAACTCTCTCCATGGTGATCTCGTCAAGCACCGGAATTCCTAATAACAACAACTAAATGTTAGAATAATCTGTCTCTTGATTTATTTTACCATTATGCAAATCTGTATTGATTTAACTAATGACTTTTTATTTATTTATCACAGAGCTATTGCTTGGACAGCATTTGGTCATATTGTCTGCCTTACATTTATTTTAACAGGTTGCCTTCAAAATCTGTCATTTGAAAGTGGAAAAGTCACTGCAAAGTGCAAACCCCCCACACCGAAAAACCTTTATCTAACTCTTATACATTTATAAAACTTAAGATTTTTGCGGGGAACTAAGATGCTCATAAGTTGACATTGTGACAGACCAATGCAACCAAAGCGCCCAGCTCAGGCCACCCCACTCACCCATCTCATTGAACTCCTCGTTGATAATCTGTATCCAGGCCACATCTTCCTCGTCCAGGTCATAGCGGCACGTCCCCTCGGCCAGTGTCCGGATGTCCACGTAGCCCAGAGACTCAGAGCGCGATATCCTTATCAGCTTCTTAGGCTTAGTGAACATCACCTCCTTCCCCTTCTCTGCCAGCACCCTGTGGAAAACAGGACGTTTCATTTAAGATCTGTGTATTGCTTGTTTTCACCCATCCAATAAAAAGGTTGAGAATACAAGCTCAGACTTGCTATATAAACTACAAAATAAAAGTAATAAAATGCCAGTAAAAATGTAGAATGTCTTGCTCAAGCGCACATTTACAACAGATGACTGTTGTAGAAAGTGAATACTGCAGTCATTTGGTTATGGGACAGTATTTCTAGCCGACCAAACTCAGAATGTGTTGGTTGTCTTACCGGGCAACTGGATGAGGGATGGACTGGGGACTGACAGGAACCTGAACCCCCTTCTCCCAGTCCTGTCTCCAGGGATCAGCCAGGATGTAGTACTCATCTGGGTTCAACTGGTGTGAATCATGAACCTTCATGGCAGTGATCAAGTCTGTGCGAAAAACCTGACCCATATAGACGTGAATATTTAACTTGTGTTATAATAGGATTTAGTTGTACTCAAAATCTCTCTAAGAGAGGACACAGGGAGAAGGGCAGAGTGGGAACTAGAAAAGTGCCAGAGGGAGTCAATGTTTGACCTTAGCTGGCCGGGGTCAGAATAGGGATGCTAGGGTTCGTGTGGTTAATAGACACAGTTACATGTATGTGCAGAAGGATAAAATGCATAAACAAAACAAGACAGAAAAAAAGACAACTAAAGCCAAGCCACAAGTGATAAACAACCTCAGATGAGAAATAAATGAGAAACTAATACCTAATGTGCATGAAATAAAACTCTTAAGTGGCAAAGTGCTCAATAAAAACAATTAAAGCAAACAATAAAGGAAAGTAATCAAGATGACAGAAAATACCCTCAAACCTTAATTAGATTAAAAACTGTTTTTCATGTTTCATATAGTTTCTCAAAAGATGTACCTCAGAAGCTTTCGTTCCCTTTCCTCTCCTGGCCTGTGACTTAGAGTGCTGGGACCAACATGTAGAGTTACCTGATAGAGAACAAGATACAGGATTATAATATGAGCCTTAAGGGTAATGCACATTTTTTTGCATTTCGTTGTAACTGCATTTTCATGCAAGACAGTTTCAACAAATGCCTAAAACCCCACGTCATAGATTGTGCTCATGTCTGGTAACTAGTGGTTTGTGGTTGACAAGCTACTTGAGATTAGTTATAGTTACTACTATTTTGTGCTTTCAAAGGTAACTTTTGCATTCCGTTGTTCATGGGGCGCAGGGGGGGGGGGGGGGGTGTTGAATATTCTGCTCTGGTGCCTTATCAGCCGTTTATTTGGGAGCAAAGGAACCAAAACACAGAGTGGTAGCCAGCAACTTTGGATGGTCTACACTCTACAGAATGGCTGTGTAATACTGAGTCATGTCAGCAGCCGCCAGCCCAGAAGAGTAAACTTACTTCCATTGTCGGAGTCTTCACTGCTGCTTGCATGCCTGCTTCTCTTCATGGTCTTGGGTACAGTTTGGTACTTTGGTCACACACTGCACAAGTCAGAAAAAAAGAAAATAATAATACAGATGTTTTATTCTTTCAGACTAGTGTGATACAATATTTGAAATTGTCCACTGAATAAATATTGATAGAGAACATCAACACCAGGTTTCACTGCATGTTTACAGAAGACAAACTGCTATATCAGATAAAAAATAATAGATGTACAACGTTGGAAAGTGACAATTGGAATATAATTTGTTATAACATTAGAACCATACACTGTTTGTGTCAATCATGCTAGTTTACACAGGTTGTTGATGAGACCACTGGCCGTAGTGGCCGGTTCTGGTAACGAAACACAACAGTGGAGCTGACCTGACCTGATATTGTGTCTTGTGACCATAGCATAGATAGACTTATTAGACTATACCATTAGTCATCTTTGCTACTCTACACTCAGTGACCCCATAACATTAGTCATCTTTGCTACTCTACACTCAGTGACCCCAGCGTAGCTGCCTGGAAATGACAACAGCGTCAAGTCGCCACGTGCACAATAATGAGAAAACAACGCGTCATAGTGACACAGGCGCATAGAGTACCTTTTATCTTTATCGTATGATTAAGGCAGCTTTGACTTCACATTCATATTATTTAACCTTAAGTTTAGAATAATTAAATAAGTCAATGTTGTAATGTAAAAGTGCAATTGAGAGCAAATTAGCTCTGCATGTCTAAACATTGCTGATTGCAGCATTGACTACGCCACAATTGGGGCAAAATAAAGTACCATATGCAAAGTTCAAAGTATTGAATTACCGGTATTCGTATTAATATTAGTGTACAATACGTACTCGATAGCTGCGCTTCTATAACAGGAATTATTGGAAAAGTTACTCGTAACGAGGCAGCCCGAGCCCAGTCAAAAGGCGTATGGCTGACATGGCATCTTATGTGTTCCGTTCTCCGACGTTAAAATTCTGTTAAAGTACTGTACGCATGTTGCTGCCATCATAATTTGTACATGAGTAGATGATGTGCAGTTTTTAATGCAGTTAACCCGTTACTGGACTTACTTACTAGTATTAGCCAAATGGCTAACGACACTTGAACGTTATGCAATCCAGGCCCAGCCACAACAGAAATGAACATAAACTCACTATCTGACTGGTAAACGAGTGAGTAGTTTAGCCTTACTACGGTGCTAGTTAGTTGGTATTTTCCAGAAACCTGTCATTGCAGATTCACATTCGCCTACATACTGTGTAGTTTACATACACACACACACACACACACACGAGCTTTTAGCATTAGCCGTTCATTCCAGCAAATAGACTGCATCTTCCTGAACCTGGCGGCTCACAGTGGTACTAACTAGAGGCTAGCATGTTAGCATGGAGCTAAGCTAGTTATTAGCCCCAGGCTACTGTAATGCCAAAATGACAAGGTGCCGCTTATTAAGCGTCGCCAAATGTATGTAACGGGGCAGCAACAATGTCGTTGATCGTGGATGAGTGGTATTTTGTGATGGATTGATGCACAGTGTGACACATCCACCAGTCATCCACTGGGTTCAGGTTAATCTTTGGCGCCATTTTAAATGACGATGTCGCGTTTTCCTAGCGGACTGCTAGTTGCGACCATACTAGGACCAAAAAAAAAGAAAAAAAACTCACTCAAATACTCATAAGGAAATTACATTGCAGGTGAAAAGAAAAAAAACAAAGAGTATACGCTTTAAATCCGTGTAAGAGTTGTTAAAGAAAGTAGGACGGTACATACAGAGCACGTCAGGCCGTTGCAAAGGTGTGCAGTTTGAATTTGATGTGTTGTAGCGCAGTAGTTTAGAGGCTTCACTTGTTCCGTTCGTTCGAGCCGCATTCCACATACACAAACACACTGGCGTGACGTCACGGCTACATCCCCTATGGCTACCTCCCATAGCCTGGAGGTACACGAGGACGTTGTGATTGGCCAGTTGGTCGTCACAGCACCATGTGGTTTTTACACACCCCAAAAGGGTGTGTACTCTAAGGTGTGTGTGTGTGTGTGTGTGTGTGTGTGTGTGTGTGTGTGTGTGTGTGTGTGTGTGTGTGTGTGTGTGTGTGTGTGTGTGTGTGTGTGTGTGTGTGCGTGTGTGTGTGTTGTTTTGGTTCAAATAAGTGTTAATAGCTCCGCATGCTGATAATACTCCCTAGCATGCTGAGTCTCCCTAGTCTCTCCAGATCTTTAGTAAGCATTAAATGCATTTTCAGGTCGGGATACCTATTTTATCCAATCAGGAGAGAGAACTCGCACAGGACAGATTAAAAGTGAAATTGGAAGTGATGACTCAAAGAAATGAGCGGACACATTTTGAGCTCAGCTGGAACCTGTCACACACACACACACACACACACACACACACACACACACACACACACACACACACACACACACACACACTAGCTGCCTAGTACTGACACTACTCACTGTCAACCAAATGAACCAATCATTGATTTACCTGTAGTAAGCACCTTTCGCCATTAGAGTGCACCCTAACCTCTCGCACAGATATATTATAGAGTAGAGTAGACCATTGCTTTATGACGAATCATTGACGATACAAAAAAGCAACGGGAGAGAAAGAAGAAGAAAAAAAGTTACAACTGCTAGGTTGCAACATGTGTTGTCTATTATGAGCAGAGCAGCACGAAACCACAAACGCAAACAGATAATTTTCAAAATATGCGTGATGCAACTGTCCTTCAATTTGACAATCAACTCCTTTTTTGGCATGTCCATACTCCATCATTGAAAGGGACAAGGACAAGAACACCAATAACGTCCCTTCTTTTCTCGTGAAGTTTTGCGTAGTACGAACATAATTTAAGATATGACACACTTAAACAAAATTGCTCTAATATACACAAGTCTTACAAGATATTTTAATGAGATGACGAAAATCACTATTCAAAATAAGTAAATTGCATTAGGCTAGACTTTTTTTGAATGGATGACTTTATAAAATAATAATAATCACCTGTTTTGGGATTGGTCTGTCACCCATCTTGCATTCACACCTTGCTAATTGCACATGCAATAGTCAAACAAGTTAATGTAGTGCTAAAATCTACTATCCCTTATACTTAGCAGGAATGTCATCTTGTGCCACTACATTTTTCACCATACAATGGGAAAACAGGAAAAGAAAAGCCTGACTATACATACAGTATATAAAACTACTACTATTAGATATGTGTTTGGAGCAAGACTGTGAGATTTCCAGACCCTATTTTTTGCAGTAAATGCATCAACAGAGTCTGAACCTGAGTAAACCATGCATATTCACATGGTGACCAGACCATTTTTGTTCTTTTATCACAGATTCACACCCGGGCAACAGCTAGAGTTCTGATGCAAGCACAAAAAGGAGTTCACATCACATGCAAACCACATGGTGTACACATAGGCATCACAACACACTGTCAGGAATTTAAACTCCAAACTAATCAAAGTGAATTTCATTCAATGTCCTCTACTCCTACTAAAGTTTAGAATATGAAAGTTTAGAATCTAAACCTTCATATTTGACCCCCAGGCTCATTTGATGGCAAGAATGGCATCATAGGACTTCCCTGTTCTGCAGACTTGTATGTTGTGGAAGCCTGATTGGGAGAGCATGCTGGAGTATTGGGAGGGTGGGTGTTCTCTGCCCTCAGTCTGAACCAGCATGTTGAGTGAGAAGATCTGAGCCATGACAGGACCTCGTCTGTTCTCAAACAACATGGCCTCTACCAGCAGAACCCCGCCACCTAGGGAGGGGAAATATAAACAGGAAGATTTTTTAATTATTATTATTTTTAATGAACATGATCAAACTATATAAGTACTATAAGTGCTATCAATAATAATAATAATAATACCTGGTTGACAACTGTCATAAATCTTCTTCAGCAGTTTCAGACACTTCTCTTCATTCCAGTCATGAATGATTCTCGCTAAAATGTACAGGTCAGCAGATGGGATTTCCCCGTTGAAGAAATCACCTGGATAATAACAAAACTAATGTAAATTAGAGATTTCTCAAGTACCACAGATACCATGTGATTACGCATTAGATCTACTTTTTCTAAAAACATTTTAACTGTCTTTAAAATTGCCTCACCGGATTGAAATACTATTACATCATCCTGTTCAGAGAAGTGCTTCTGGGCTGTTTCCACTACTTGGGGAAGGTCAAACACTATTACTGAGGAGGAGGGGTAGGCTTTAGCTAATTCACGAGCCAGAGCGCCAGAGCAACCTGGAAAAGACAGAACCACAATCATGCACCTCTGTCTGTGCATGGTTGTTTGAAGGAGAGCATCAGTAGGACAACAGTTTATGGCATAATGATGATGATCTGTGTTTAAGTGGATGCACTAAACACGAATATGTTCCATACAGTGACAATACACATCAGATAGAGCACCTGCAATGATACTTAATGAGGTAAACAATGTGGTAAAAGTTGTACCAGGTACAGTATATTTAATTCTAGATAAACAGAAAATTCACATTACTTGTCCTGATTTTGTCTTGTGAATGAAATGATGGCAGTTTAGTGTTAACAGATGCAGGCATCTAACTGGAGGGTCACCTATTTGATGTTGCTGGATGGGGTGATAAAATATGTGTGCCGGAGATTGACTATTATTCACTACTATTACTTGAGCAAGGCACCTAAACCCTCAATTATTCTTGTGGAGCCTCTCAGTTGCCAACAGTATAATATTGTAGATGTACTGGACAAACTTTAGCATTGTGAGTAACTGTAGGATTGTGAAGCATAATGCATTCTTAGCAAAACACTCCTGTATAAATGATACAAGTTCATAAATATACTGGATGAAGTCTAAAAGTCATCATCACCATACCTCCCAGATCTATCATTGTCTTGAAGCAGGAGAGGTTGAAAGCTGTCACTATATCATGTCCATCCAGAACCCACGATGAATTCATCAACCCCATAAATTTCAGCATCTCCTCTTCAGATCTAAAGCAGCAGTACGTTTCACAATCAAAATCACTCTACTTGCTAAATACACTACACTGATCAAGCAGGCACATACATTTGGTGAACGGTTACATGTATAATAATGACACACAACAAATAAAAAAGTAACCTGTAAATAGCTTGAAATATATCTTGAGCTGGAAGGCCAAACGTCTTCTCATTCTGGTTTTTCCCTTCCCTGTATAATGTAATATGATACTGTAGTCAACCACAGCTTGAACTGAAGAACAGGAATCATTTGAATCATTTGAAGCCACTGACCTGACAGCATCCACCATGTTATTCCAGAGAGGGTAGATGGTTTGGGACTGGTATATGATCATGTCATGGAGAGACTTATCGCTGCCTTTAGCCAAGTAGAGGTTGGCCACATCACTACTGCTATAGAAAGCTGTTACAACAAAATGCAGTTACAGTTAAAGTATGTGAGAGCGTAATATTACTGTACAGTAGTTTAGATTAGCACATGAGCAGACCTTGTGTAAGATTGCACACACAACGTTTTTGGGATGCAACTAAGCTAACACCCGTTAAAAACCTTATTCCTGTGCATGATTGGCAAAACAAGAGTTACTTTGTGGTACGTGTGGTGTGCAGCACCTTTCCCTTCCATTGTTTCCACCTGCAGGATCTCGATTCCCACCAGAACATCCAGCAGTCTCTCCATACCATCCACGCTGGTGTCCAGTTTCCCAGCGACATGCTCCGCACTCAGGGGCTTCTGGGATTGCAGCAGAAGATCAAACACTCCCAGCTCACAGGCGGTAAATATGACCTGAGAGGAAGTGATGAAGTTAAATAAAAGCACATGGATGCCGTTAAGTTGAGGAAGAGACCGTGTGTCATCATGGTATTTTTAGCAGGAGAATGGTTAAGCACAGTCATTAACCCTTGAGTCCCTATTTTGGGCAAATCTTCCAAAAATATCAACATTTCCCAAAGAATTCTTGAAACATTTTTGAAAGGCGTTAGACCCTCCAACGTCTGGCTTTCAGACATGACGTCATGTGGTAGCCAAGTCTATGGACTTTTAATGTTTGTCTTATTTATTCATGCTCCCTCAAAAATCAGCAAGCCCCCAAAAATCAACAGGCCCCCACTTGTGAGTCGTGACATCATGCAGCCAAGACTATGGACTTTTACGTTTTAATGTTTGCTTTAAGCAGAGACGCCCATGTGGCAGCCACAGTGGGCGCCCCTCACTTCACGCGTGTGATTCTTTTCCCATTTTTTCTCGAAAAAGCCGAAATGGTAAAAATATCAGATCTAAAAGCTCACAAACAATACAATGCAAATCCTATATGATTGTCTATTGTTCATTATGCTGTAGCTTACAACAAATAGGCTTGTTGTTAAAATGGACATGCTTCCAATCCATATTGGAAGAGTAACACATGCGGTCATGTTGTTTTAGTTCAAATTAGGGCGGAGGGGTGGGCTTCCAAAATGACGCCATCTAGGACATAAAGACATTTTTTTTAAACTGTGTTTAAAAAATCACACCCGTGTGAACTGAGTGGTGTAAGGTCTTATATAGACTGATCAGCTGTGGTCTGACGTAATGTCTGACGTAATGAAATCACACCCGTGTGAACTGGGTGACCATAGCAACCATGCTCATTTTTTGGTACGAACAGACAGACAGACACGTAAACTAACAAAGCCAGTTGTAGGAGTGGTTTACACCACTCAAAAATCAATTTATAAAAAATAAATCCAGACCAGGTATTGGGAGGGAGAAGAGAAGAGTACCATAGCTCTAATGCAAAGGCATTAGAGCTACATAAACATTGAATGCCATTGACAATGAATGGCCTGCATTTTTGAGTTTTTGTGTAAACACAAACATTGAAGACAAAAGTGATGCAAATTGTGATTGGCCGGAATGAGATGATGTATGTATGATGATAAAAGAGTGCCCCTCACTTCACACAGGTGTGATTTTATTCTATTACTATTGTGTAGTGTAACGGACCCACAATGGAGGGTTCCAATTGTCACAATGTGTTGTCCCTAAGGCTTTTATTTTGAAAGGCTTTCTGTCCAAATGTCAGGTCTCAGGCCTTATTTTGATTGTTTCCTGCACAAACTGGTACTGATTACACAGATCAAGATCACCTGTGTGGTGCTGACACCCAGTATGGGGCTAGAAGGAGGCATTAGCTCATAAAACTGTCACTTGCCCACCTCGCTGGTAGAGGAACAGATATTGCCAGATTTGCCACAAGAGAGGAATGGCAAACATGGAGAAGTTTATTTGAGGAAGGGAAGGACGGACGGACGGACGGTCAGACCGCAAAGGAAGGACGGATGGCCCAAACGAGCCCTGGAACAGAACAGTTTTGCACAAGCCACTTTAGCACCGAGCTGGAAAGGGGAAAAAGGTGATACTTTTATTGTTGGTCAATCTTGTATGAGGGATATTGGTAATTAGTCTTATTGTTGTATGTATTGTCTGAGGGTTATTTATTTCTATATTGCATGTTGATGTGATGGATTAAATATCGTATAGTTTTGTGATGTATATTATGCTCATGGATGTTATGGAATATGTATATTATGCCTTTTGATTATGGAATGTTACAGTATATTGATGTAGCCTATGTATGTTATGTCATTTTTCCAGTTTCTACGTTGGGTTCTGAATAAAGAGAAACGTCAAACTCATCAGTCGGCTTTACCCAAATTATTATCCAGCCGGTCCGCTACAGTAGAAACTTTACCCAAGGACTGCAACTCTTCACCACTCATCTACACTGGAGCTCAAACTATGCCATCAGGCCTGCAACACATCGGACAGTCAAATGAATCTGGTGAACGGTTACATTAACACAAACGCTACAACTGCATGACAGAACATTACACGGTCAGGAGACGGAACATATATGGACATATTGTATATAAGGGTTCTTGAATTTAATTTCAGTTAATGGTTTACATGCAAAGATTATGGTGTTTTACAGTGAGATTGTAATACAGTGATTTAAGGTCCATATTTGTTTTTGTGTTGCATTTATTTATGGTTATTATATTCAAGGTCTTACATTTTATTTGAAATCTAATCCAAAATGGCAGACATTAGCATGATGGTGAATGAGTCAGATGACAATGCAGGTCTAGAATTTGTTGATAATATGGTAAAAAGGCTTCTCTGCTTATATGACGAGTGGAAGGTCATTGTACGCACAGTAAGAACGCAGTTAAAGTCAAAGTCCAATGCTGAGAGCGACCTAGGAATTCTAATTGAAACACTGGTTAAGAGTAAAGAAGACATTTCGAGACTATATGATGAAATCAGAGAATACATCACACCTGATATTGGGATAAAACGACGAGTTGAGGCATGTAAATGTATTTCAGAGGACATTTTGAAAATAGAATACAAGAGGTTTCTAGAGGATGAATTTAATGGAATCTTAGTGCAAAAACAGTTTAAAGAACTGCTTGACTGTGAGCCTCACTCCTTTGGCCCTCCAACACAAATCAATTCCAGATATGGCTGTCATTCTACACCGGCTTTGGTGGTAGCCAGCCATGTGGAGGCAGCAGAGCTTGCTGCAAGGAAAGCAGAAGTAAAGAAACGGAAGGAGCAGATGAGCTGGACGGAGCAGTTTGAAGCTGGACGGATGGAGCAGATGACATGGACGGAGCAGTTTGAGCAGGAGCGGGAGCAGCAAAGGAAGCTCCAGGCTGCCGCACAGGAGCGGGAGCAGCAGAGGAAGCTCCAGGCTGCCGCACAGGAGCGGGAGCAGCAGAGGAAGCTCCAGGCTGCCGCACAGGAGCGGGAGCAGCAGAGGAAGCTCCAGGCTGTCGCACAGGAGCGGGAGCAGCAAAGTAAGCTCCAGGCTGCCGCACAGGAGCGGGAGCAGCAGAGGAAGCTCCAGGCTGCCGCACAGGAGCGGGAGCAGCAGAGGAAGCTCCAGGCTGCCGCACAGGAGCGGGAGCAGCAAAGGAAGCTCCAGGCTGCCGCACAGGAGCGGGAGCAGCAGAGGAAGCTCGAGGCTGCCGCACAGGAGCGGGAGCAGCAGAGGAAGCTCCAGGCTGCCGCACAGGAGCGGGAGCAGCAGAGGAAGCTCGAGGCTGCCGCACAGGAGCGGGAGCAGCAGAGGACGCTCCTGGCTGTCAGAGGAGCAACAAAAGGAGATCCACCACTGCCAGACACAACAGCTAGGTCGGGTGCTCCGGATCGCAAAGAGGAAAAGGGCATCGAGGAACAGCTGGAGGTGAATGAGGGAGTGGCAGCAGTGAAGCCCAAAGACTCAGCCCAGCAGGGTGCAACGGCCGTAGCCTCAGATCCCAAGAGGCCAGGGGATTCAGTTGGCGCTGGTGTTCTGCAGGTCGGAGGGGCCGAGCCTCATGCCATCCCTCAGAATCAAGTTCAAGCTGAGGGCCAGGCCCCCAAAGCAGTGGCTGCCAAGGAAGACACCCTGACTGCTTTATTAGCGACACGAGCAGCTAGAGGAGCACCACTGCAACAAGGACGACGACAACCAGACGAAGAACGGGCATCCCTGCCCAAACAAACCAAAAGGAAACCAGCCAAGGCTGGAAGGTTCAAGGCCCAAGACACTATGCTCATCAGTCAATGCTCATCGGAAGTCAGTGCTGAGCATGTTCTCATTGGAGATGGAGTATTTAAGGTGGGAGGAAAGGTGGGAGACAGACTGCACAGCCCCTTCCTACATATTGTATTTAGAATTTTAAATGAGTATGGGGTCACGTAAATTGACAAAAAATCTTTGTGATTATGCCAAGTTTTTAAATCACTATGATTTTGGTGGGAGTGTAACGGACCCACAATGGAGGGTTCCAATTGTCACAATGTGTTGTCCCTAAGGCTTTTATTTTGAAAGGCTTTCTGTCCAAATGTCAGGTCTCAGGCCTTATTTTGATTGTTTCCTGCACAAACTGGTACTGATTACACAGATCAAGATCACCTGTGTGGTGCTGACACCCAGTATGGGGCTAGAAGGAGGCATTAGCTCATAAAACTGTCACTTGCCCACCTCGCTGGTAGAGGAACAGATATTGCCAGATTTGCCACAAGAGAGGAATGGCAAACATGGAGAAGTTTATTTGAGGAAGGGAAGGACGGACGGACGGACGGTCAGACCGCAAAGGAAGGACGGATGGCCCAAACGAGCCCTGGAACAGAACAGTTTTGCACAAGCCACTTTAGCACCGAGCTGGAAAGGGGAAAAAGGTGATACTTTTATTGTTGGTCAATCTTGTATGAGGGATATTGGTAATTAGTCTTATTGTTGTATGTATTGTCTGAGGGTTATTTATTTCTATATTGCATGTTGATGTGATGGATTAAATATCGTATAGTTTTGTGATGTATATTATGCTCATGGATGTTATGGAATATGTATATTATGCCTTTTGATTATGGAATGTTACAGTATATTGATGTAGCCTATGTATGTTATGTCATTTTTCCAGTTTCTACGTTGGGTTCTGAATAAAGAGAAACGTCAAACTCATCAGTCGGCTTTACCCAAATTATTATCCAGCCGGTCCGCTACATGTAGTTAAACGTTTCTTAGATATTGCCTGGCCTGCTCCATGATAACATTACAAAATGTGTGTATTTTAACAAAATACAAATATAATATACCTTTGAAACCCTGAAGCCGTTGAAATACTCCAAAAGTTTGAAGGGATAGTCCAGTTCACTCTGGGATAGTTGCTCTGCCATTGCTGGAGGGAAATAAAACATTAAAAAAATCAAATCCACACCTCCAGACAAGGTGTGGAATGTGGATGACATTGTGTTTCAAAAAAGCTTTATACCCTGTTATAACATGTACATAACGATGCAATGTGACATAGCTGTTTACAAAATGCTATACCCTCCTGTATATAGGCCTACTTTCCCCATTTTTTTACTGTTTTTATTGTATTGTGAAACTTTTTTTTCTCATGCCAATAAAGCTCATTTGAATTTAGTTGAATTAACACCATTGACTGACTAGACTACTAGTAACCTCTCGTCACGAAGCTTTCCACTATAGACTACTACAGCTAGGAATGCGTTCAACATATTTTGTTGTTCATTTCATTGGTTTACCACGCATCAGCTATATCTCAGCGTATTTCATGTCAGACCAAATAGCGCATATATTGATTGGATGCATGCATTCACTCACCCCGCTGAGGTCCAACTCGAAGTGGGATTTGATAATTATTTTGGGATAATTTAGTACAAAGCAAGATCTCGGTTCTCTACAGTTGTTGTCGATCCAAACCCAATGAAATGGTCGGCCATCCCATTACCACCGCGATCTCTGGTCTGTCTGATGTGATAGCCAAGCTGAACTGGAGCGGAGTTAAAGCCGCTTTGCTCTTGGTGACCCGACCCGTAAAGGAATATTAATGACGAGATTGACGACTATGGTAGTTTCAAAGGCACCACACCACACAAAGTAGACCGTTTTAAATGTGCAATTCTAGTTTTAACCTGCTCAAGAGTAGGGGCGTTGTGGAGCAGTGTCTGCCTCTAGCCTGCAAGCTTATTATATTGGGGCTGGAGTCTGGACAGATGATGGAAGGAATTCTATGACTGAATAGAAAAGGCATTAGACCTAGACAGTGCAAATTATTTTTAGCCTGCAACGCTACTCAGTGGCTTGCTTCACCATATTTTCTTAAATTTGGCCATAGGAGCTTGTTAATCTGCCTACAATATTCTTAAATCTCCCATAACATTTGTTGATACACAAATTGTGTATCAACATGTTTTAAGACTGAATGGTTTGCCACAAATTTGAATGTGCATTATTTAAATCTGGATATAATGGACAGTGTAGGGCTGGCCTAGGCCTACAGTAGGATATCATACATTTGCCACAATTTTCTGGGAGGGTAAGAAAAGCATCTTAACTTGCACCCAGTAGAATCATTAAAGCTCTATTATGCAATTTTGTTGAATGTGAATACATTGTTTTACATCTGTATTATAAAGTACGGTATGTTAATACAATATACGGTAGGACTAGGCTATACAATTGAGATGGTTGTATTCAATCTTCCATGCTCTTCTATTGAGACATTTAGAACCTGTCTAGGTTGGACATGACCTTTGACACAATCCTGTTTCTGAATTTTGCAACATATTTTGACCTGAAGGTGAAAATTCAATTACCTCCAATTTTTCAAATCCAGGGTGGAACGGGAACCATAGCCACCGGAAACATTTTTTTTAATTATAATTAAATAATTATCAAACAAAAGTAAAATATAGATTACATTAATTAAACACTCATTCCAGTCAAACAAACCAGTTAGATTATTTTTTGTTGTTTTAGTTTAATATTTAAAAATATGAAACACATTTTATTCTGCATTGACAACAATGCTTACTACAATGGTAATAAAACACATAACTCTTTCAAATATTAACCAAATCAATTTATTATGCATGAACAAATCCCTTCATGTCTCTGTCGCGCAGACACACACCCAACATTTAAATACACAACGTGGTGGGACTTCGGCATAGCTCACATTTGTTGCACATGCTTTAATAAAATGATAGATAATATATTTACAAGATAAGCAACTTGTCTCCCAAAAAAAAAAAAAAAAAGCAAAAGAACTACAGATCCCTCAATCCCCACCCCACAGCACTTTCTCCAATGTTGCTTTATGAAAGTCACCCCTACGTTTGTGTTGTTTAAAAGTAATTTCAACAAACAAAAAGGACAAAAAAAGAAGAAGTTGAATCAACATAAACCATGGGGTATTTTGTTTGGCCAATACAACATAGCAATATTATATGGAGTTCATCAACTACATAAATATGGCAGTAACACTGAGTACGTCATACGGTCTATTTACAAAGTTGTGACGTGGGGAAACCTTTTAGAGTCTGAGAGTGCGTGGACTGATGGACCACATAGTGGACTGACCAAATGCATGCCTTTTCAATTAATCGTCTGGAGGACTTAGTCAAGGAAACCATTGATGTCAAACGGTTTGAGGACAAGGGTGTTACATTTTCTGCTATCTTTCTTTTTTTTCTTCTTTTTTTTTTAGACTGGTCAGGACTATATAAAACAAACAAAATAAGGCACAATTAATACTTTGACCATTTTCTGGGGGATTCTACAGACTTATAGCTGGCTTGATAGGCATGTAAACAATTGGAGTCGATTTGATTAGGACTGCCTTTTGCCCTTCCCTTTGTATTCCCAATCACCTATTCGTCACGTCTGTCTGAAGTGATTCAAAATATCGTTTATGGCAAGGACCTTTGAACAACCCCCCTGAACCCAACCCATCCTATGACCCCTTCCATCCCACTATGCTACTCAACAAATACAATCACATGGTGACAAACAAGAAGAACTAGTAGTGCATACACTACAGAACACAACAGGAAAATCAACAGCCCTCCCATTGGCTTTGGTTAGGCCACAACACTGCCCTTTTCAACAGAAGAAAATAAACTTAAAATCAAATTTCCAACCAAAACAAATAAACAACATGATTGATTGATAAGCTTTTGAAAGCTAAAGCAGTTCATTTGCAAGGTGACTAAACCAAAAAGTAGAAATAATCTGGTTTCTCAGCCCGACAGTGACATCTTTTACCACACTTGATTTTCTAACCACCAAGACCAACCTCTGCTGGTTTCTCAGCCCGGCACTGACATCTTTTACTAGACTGGGATTTCAAACCGCCAAGACCAAACTCCGCTGCCCGGCACGCGGAGTTGCCGATCATGATGCTCATTATTCACATACAGGGACGCATTTAACATTTCCCCCCACACCCTATGTATTTTTCAGTTTTTTTTTGTCTGCTTCCCAACATACTCCTTACCATTGTTAAAAAATACCTTCCATAAAGTTTCTCAATCTTGTTTCTGTTCTGTTGGTGGTGGTCTTGGAGGATGACATTTTGGGAATGGGGAGAGGGGCTAGACAGACACAAGCCCCACTCCTTTCAGCACAGCTACAGTACCAGTTAGATTCAGGAAGTAAGGGGCGGAGGGGAGTGGCACAATGACAGAAAAAAGGAAGAGGAAGGGAGAGAGAAAGAGTGAGAGATGGATTGAGAAGAAGGGGGTGAGGAGTCTGGGGCGGTCTGTTGCAGCTGTTTGGGTTTGTGGCTTTGGTCGCATTGGTTGGTGGAACAGCTTCAGTCGTGTTTTAGGTGGTCTTTAACATCCTCCTCATCTGTGTACTCTGACGGCTCGTCGCCAGGCTTCAGCAGCCTTCCGACATAATCGTATTTTTCTGGAAGGACAAACAATGAGATGTGGTATTTAATACATTTAATATGAAGGGCCAAAGTAGGACAAAAACTCATATGAAAGTACATTATAGGATATTATGTTGCAACAATATAACATTATTTTCAATGTTGTTTAACGGTTTCATTCCAAAATGAAGTTCAGCATTTGAAAATGCATTAACGCATTCTGGGCGGGAACCCCTTTTGGTGATTTACCCCCTCAGGCCGGGAACCCATTTTGGGGTTCTGTACAGTATGTACAGTATTCAAAAATGTAAATTTTTTGATGTTGCTATATAAATATTTGAAGTTTTTCAGAAAACTTAGGTCAGGATTTAGAGGCGTTTTTAGAATCGGCCTCAGAAAGCACATTGCAAATTAATTAGGAATAAATTGTAACTTCCAGTATACAGTACTTCCAAGTTAAAAACAATAATGACACTTCTCATTATGTACAAGTACAATTCTGGATATATTTAGAACAGGTCTTTGTCTATAATCTTATTTTTACCAACCAAACACTTTTAACACCTTCTGCACTGATTGTGAATTGCTGTTTCACTTTCACTTTCATTGACTTACCCTACAAAGACTTGTAGGGTAAGTGTCAGCAAGTGTTTTTTTAATAGCAGTCCAATGGGTTTCAGTTCCACTTCCTACACCTCTGTGATCCTGTTTTGGATGCAGTGGAGGTTGCACCAATTATTTCAATCATTTTGTTTTGGCCGAACATAGGGAGCAATCTACCCACTCAAAGTAGTTGTACGTGTGAATATAGACCAATTGTGAATTTATCCATCAATAGCACTTAATTTATCCCATTTAGACCTGAGAAAGGATTCTACAAATGCCTTCTAAATCCTGAGTTTTCTAAAAAAATAAAAAAAATAAAAAACTGTTTTAAAAAAGAACAAGACATGTCCTTGACTCTCCTTGTGTTTTTCAGCTGCTCATGGAAGGAATGAGTCTATAGCAGAGGCCAGTTAGAGAATCTCAGCTGGCTTATAAATATGGCAGATGGCGTCTATGAAATGTGAGATGAATCAATATTGGGGAAACATTAAAACAAACGGCCATGGAGGCAGAGTGTAACAATGTCCCAATGGTAGAATAAAAATATTTCCAATTGTGCATGTGTCCCTTATCAAATCAGACAGTGGCTGGAAAGTGGGGTATAACATGTGATACAGTGCCGACAGATTTGAACCAAAACTGTTGTGAAGTGCATGCATCCAACTGTATAAAACAAAATCATCTCCAATTATGTTTATTAGTTATTTTCAAGGCAAAAATTGTAGAGCGAGAGGTGTCATGCAACACAGTTATGAGCTGGATTTAAAGCCATGATGTCATGAGTAGGTTCCTATGTGGGATCTGGTATGTGCACAAACTGGGTCAGTGACCGGGGCAGTCCTAATCCATCATAGGGTCCAAAAGTGGTAAGAAATAATCATACCCATGAACTGCATCTCCCATTCTCTCACGCTCTCCATTTGTACAGCATTGAGGTCAGACAAGTCGTCATACTCGTCCCTCAGAGCATCCTTTTCCAGGCAGAAAGTTGCCAGGCCTCTCGATGCATCCCGACCAGCAAATATCCCATATGGACCGTCTGCAATAAAATGAAAAGAAGACAAGTGGCAGTGGCAGAATAAAACACAATAGAGATGTGACTGCACACACTTGAGAATTAGTATTTAGCTTCACTATGGTAAACTTGGAGCCAGGCAAGCATTGCCCCAAAGGAAATAAATCACCACCAGCCAGATGTCAGTCAAATCATTACATTTTAATTTTGGCTTATAAGTACGTCTACGCTGCTATTTCATTCCACTTTGGTATACAGCCAACTGCAGTGTGTGTTCTATTTCAATATAGCAATAGTTAGAAAGAAGTCAACCAAGATAGATGAGCAGACACTTTAACCACCCATCCTTTTACATTCCAGTTCTATTGTAAAATTGATGTTAGCTAGTAAAATAATACACAATTCAAATTAAAGCTTCCCCCACCCTCTCCTTATTTAAAAATGCTCTCAAACCGCACCACTTGCATTCCCCACTAAATTCAAATCCCCCTGTACCATTATTTTATTTATATTTTACCATATTTTATTTTGCTAATTTACTTAACCTTATTCTATTCTGGAATAGGGTTGGGTAATATATCGAATATTATCAATGTTATGATAAGAGACGTATCGATGTTGTGATAAAGAGACTATTGTCTTGATTTTGGATATTGTAGTATGGCATGTGCGGGCCCTGCGGGGTCATGCCAATGTTCTCCAGGTTCTATGTTCCTGGACTTACCAAAGGGGTTAGGCCGGGTAAGCGGGTTGTAAATGGGTAACATAAGACCGGCAAACATAGATACGGCCCTTCATAGGCCAAGTGTTGTAGTTAAAGGCTGGTTTACTGTAAAGTGTTAAAAGTGATGTAATGTTCAGACTTTACCAAACTGTCCTTTTAATTGCCTTTACCTACTTAATTATATAGACATTACTTAGTTATTTAAAAAAATCTCAGTGTGTGTGTGTGTATATGTTTTTGTGAAAGCACCAATATTCAGCCTCACAGTATTGATAGTGAAGCTTTTTTAATTAGTCCATATGGCAGCCCTATTCCAGAACTCTAGCTAGCTGACTAGTGAACATGTGTTGGAGCAACCAGCCACTGTGGCCAGTGGACAGAAAACGTGGGTTACTTTCCTAGTTCTACCATGGTTGATCTGAAGTTTGTTTCATGGAGTCACTTCCTTAATATACCACATCATCTGACTCAAACATGGAACTGTGTGGACCCTCCAGTTTGCCCCAGGGTATTCCACATGGTCTCAAAGAATCCATTAAGCAAAGCAGTCTTATCACATCGCTAAACCTTGCCAGATTAGATTTGCTCTTGGCTTGCACATTCCACTAAAAGAGCAATCATTTAGAGATTTAAAAAAACATTCGATGCTAGGTCTGTTTATCATCTTATTGATGCCAAAACATGTGTTAATTCGGTTTAGCTACATTTAGGACAGTCTGACTTTCATGTCAGTGAGCTAGAAACAGGAAACGCAAAGTAATGTATTTTATGCCAAATATGATAATTATAGACTGTCCGAGTTGATGGGCGGGTCAGCCAACTTGCAAACTTGTTTTTGTTAACAGGGGAGCCATGCCGTTTTAGAAGACTAATGACAGCACGCTTTCAAATAAGGTCTCACTTGGGTAACAGCTGGACTATAAAAGTAGCTCAGTCTGTGCATTTGCTGACTAACGTTATTCACTCCATGTCACGTCTTTCTTACTCGTTGTGGAAAGATCTCTCAACCAAAATGCATGCGTAGTGCATTATTCTCACATAGATTCTAACGTCGAAAATGCAGTTAAACATTTTCTGCAAAGTTTTCTATTCGGACACGATGTAAACAACAGGCTGGTCTAGACAGCCATACAGAGCAGTGTGGAGACACGAAACACATTGCTAGCTCTGACTAGCTGCACTCGTTAGCTTTCGCATGCAGAATTAAGACGACTTTTAAGCCAACTGCACTTCTAGCAGTTAAGTGAACAACTAAAGCTCTGTAATGTTAGGCTGTTTGTCGCCAACGTTAGACAAGCAATGCAGTGGTGTCCGTTGTACTTACACTAGCTGTTAGCCACCATACCATTCAAGTTCATCAAAACAGACAAAGCCACTAGTAGCTGACACAAGCTAAGCTAATGCTAACGGTTTGCGCTCAAATCTTGTCCGGGACAGAAGAGCTAACTTACCCAACACTGGGTCTGTCTGTTAGCTAGCTAGCTCTTCGCCTGCGATCTGCCACTTTCTTCTTTCACTGGTCTCCAAACTTACCTCGCCCGTAAAACTTTTTGCCTGAAGTAACGTCGAACACTTTCATGTTGACTGCCATTAAGATCCGGGGGTTTTGGAGTCCATCATATTCATTGAGCTGCTCCAAACTGAAATCACGTCTCCTCATCTTGGGAAGTGTGGAGGCCTCGCTCCCCTGCGCCGCGTCCACACCAACAAGACCGAGCCGTTTCCCCAGCCGCCGGTACGCCACATAGCAAACCGCTACAACAACAACTAAAATACTGATATTGAGTAACATCCCGCCTATGCCGAGCCCGTCCGACTCATCTGTTGTCCCCTGCCCGCCACTACTTGTGTCAACTGGTCCACTAGAACTGTCTCCATCGTCCGCCATACTGCACGGTAGAGAGCCTACCTACCCGTACCCACCCCCGGCCAAAAAAACAACAAAAAACGCCTACTAGCTTTTGATAAACTTACACGGAAGTTGTGGCCTATCGAATTCCGGGACGCAAGAGGGCGCTGTTTGTTACAGTTTCGGCAATTATTTGCTAAATTGATTTGACCATTCACTTAAATGCATAATCATATCTGAACTACCTGTTGTTACAATTTACAACCCCCACAATGATAAAGCAAACCCTTTCAGGTGGTCGTAGATTAGATGTGTATGTGTATTATCATTGCAGCGAAATGTCAAAAGTCACACAATTCAGTAGGTTGCCGGTGGCGATGTAACACCCTATTCTGATAGGGCCGCGTCAATAACTTCTCATCCCATTGCCAGGGACCCGTAGTTCTTTACTGAAGTCGAACAGACTGTACAATTTTTTTTGGCAGCAACTCTAGATTATACAACAGACATTTATTTAGCCCTGTGTCACTGTATCTCGTTTGATCTTTTCGTTTTATAAATGTCAACACACTGACTGTCCCAGCAATTAGTCTTTTTCCGACTGGTATAAACTAAAGTTGACCAAATATCAGAGGAGATATGACGTATACGCAACAACCCCACATGCATTATGAGTTTGCGTTTTTTTCCTAATAAAAGTTATTTTCTCTCCCCACCACACACGTAAAGCGACTTAGAATTTGAGAGGCGCTATATAAGTTCCAGGTATTGTGTGCACCAATTATTCTTATGAAATCCACAATTTACACTAAAATAATTTTATATTCAGGCCGGCGTTTTGGTTAGGGTATGCGCGTGACATCATCGTACCTGGAAGTTATGCGGGAACGCCCACTGAGTGGCAAAAAACTACTTTCTGGCCTTGACAGCCCATTCATCCAAACAGAAAAGGCCTGTCTGATTGCATTAAACAATGTTAAACTCACCAACATTGCAGCTGTACGAAAAGCTTGAATTATCCTCTATCTGCAAAGTTTTTGTTTCATAAAAATCCACCATAGAAACGTAATGAGCTACTTTCTGTCAAGAAATGCCCTGCATTTGATCATTTTTCTAAGGGTGCGTTCGGAAATGCGCTCTGAACGCACCGGTGTGCTCTCTTGTCGTTTGTTTATTCAGTGCACTCGGTGCGTTGTCGTTCGAAAATCCAGTGCGCTGCGCACCGGGTGTGCAGAGTGCCCGCACTGAGCGACCCTACCCTGAAGCTGGGGTTGTCCGGTGTGAATGCGTCACAGCTGTGGTCGTTCGTAAATAAGGCACACTGAACGCACTGTGACGTCACCGCCCACCACACTCAACAAACTGACCACATTCCCGGTGCGCACCCTTTCCGAACGCACCCTACAGTAAGTGTCAGAGTTTGGAAGTGCTTGTTTTCAATAACACAACATTTTGCTGCCTCCTGCATTATGTGACATTTAGAAACAGATGGTACGCAGGACGGTTGAGTGATTTCCAACGAGCGCTTCCAAACTCCAACACTCCATGCTGCTCAATGTTTTGCCACTCAGTCTAGATGAGGGGGGCGTGTCCTGATGGGAAAAAAAAAACCCGAAAAAGAAGCTGGCCGACAGAGAAAACGTCCGCGGCTCTCTGGTAGATGTGGCTACAGCTTATCTCAGCCATCCCGCACCCACCCATCGGTTTTCCTTTTGAACTCAACTTTTCAGACTCGACCTGCTGATCAGGCTGAGCAGTGCAAGAGGAGACTTGCAAGTGAACGGCAAGAAAATAAGATGGGGATATGCAATGAAAGAAAGAGGGCTTAATCAACTGGTTGGTAAAGATCACATAAGTCAAGTTTTACACAATCATTTGTTACTTTATATATTTATTTTTTTAGCATTTTACAATTCAGGACATGAAACTCTGGCAATAACATGCATAGCTTCATTCTAAAGCACAAAAAACCACACTACCAATAAAACACATCAAGTTTTAAATTCAATGACAAATAAAAGATGAATAGCAAATTATTGTTATTATTTTTTATATAGTATGTACATTTATTTTTAAGTCCAAAGCTAATTTTTTTTGTATATCCGGTCATGAAGGCAGGTCAAATAGCCAATTAAAGTGCTAACAAGCACCAAATCTCAAACATAAGATATGAAGTACACATAAAGCTAAAAATATACTTGATTTTGCTAGCTCACAGCCTCACACCCATTTCACTTGAAATATTTCCTTTTCATTGTTAAATCATAAAAGGCATAAAAACTCAAATGATTACCTAAAACTATACCATCATCAATCCAATAAAATAAAAAAAACACAATAAATTATACTACTTCCGGATTTAAAATTGGACGTTAACTAAAGCTTCCCAGAAAGATGACCATTTCAAATTATGTTTGTCAATACTATCCCTCAACTCACTGGGTGTTTAATTAAAAACAACTTTACATACCTTTTCAAGTTAATTATGATGCATTGATGGTCACAATGAAAAATAACACATCGGTTATCTTTGAGGAGCAGCTAAGAGTCAAGTCTTTCAATTGCCTATGACTGCAGCTGTTTAGTTGATTGTCATTGTGAGAACAAACAAAATAGAAAAAACAGCTCTGGAAAGGCATCTATGTGCCTCACTAATAAGAGAGCAATGCTGCAAGCAGTGTCAGTTACAATAACCTTCAAACTCCCAATAACAATTAAGACGGGAGAAACACTGTCAGAATGGAACAATTTTGTCAGCAACGTCATTCGTCGTCGTGGCTCAAATCAAAGGCACTAAACAAATACTCTATATCCATTTCTTAATCTTGGCAAATCAGGATACCCTGCACCATTCCAACACGTTGAGCTGCAGAGCGCCATGTACAGATCCGAAGGTCAACAAGGTCTTGACACTTGTTGAAATGTATGGCATCAGAGAAAGTAAAGGTGAAATGCAGGGAATGCATTTTTATATATATATATACAGTATATATATATATATATATATATATATCTTTTTTTTTTGTAAACATTTTAAGAGCTGTCGAGCACAATGATAACTTCATTCAAGCCCGCCTGTGTCTATGCTTGCTTTAATAAAATAAAACTCACTCAATGAAATCCAATGAGATTAAAGTTAAGATTCATCCTGAAGCAGTCTTTTCATAACTAGACTGCATGCCACTGAAAATACTGTTCTTGAAGCTCATAACTCTGCAGCTGACTGAGTGCTTCTTTCTCACCCTTATCTTTTATCTCTCTACTTCTTCCAGAAGGTTGGCAAGACGGGGGGAGAGGGAGGGAGGGACGTTCATTTATTTGGCGCACGACTTTCCTTTTTGGCATTACCAGTTCCGGCCTCAGATTTTTTCCCCTGGGCGGGAGCAGCAGCTTTCTGAGTGTTTTCTTTGGGTGTGTTCTGGGCTTGTGTGGTGGTGGTGGTGGTAGTGGCACTGGAGGGCGGGGCAGTAGAAGGTTGACTGGTGGTACTAGTGGTGGAGGAGGATTTGTTGGTGGACACCTGCGTTGGTTTAGTGGTAGGATTTGAGTGTTGTCGTCTACGTCTCCCTTCGTCGCCAGCCGAGTTGGAGTGGTGTCTTCTCCTGCCACCCTCCTCACCCATGGGGGGCTGGAGACACATAGATCCATCAGTAACAGTCTACAGAGCAGTCATCGCCAGAGAGGGTCAAACACGTCATGCACTATGCAAACGCCACCTTTCCTTCTTACAGTAACTCATCTCCTATTTTGGGCCTATTATCCTCACGGTAGGCTGAATTGCTGATTCATATCAGATATATCTGATATTTCCCGTCAAAACATGTTTGGTGTCATTTTAACGTCTACTCTGGCCTTTGTGTTGTGTGCACACGACAATTTTTAAATTGCTTGATTCAGTAAGAGTATTTAGATATTAATTCTATCAGACACGGCCCCTTCCAATAAATATTTTTAACCAAAACACACGTTCCTGGTTCTGGTGACTGATATTGTCCTTCTAATAAGTGAGGTGGGTGTGTTTTTTCAATTACTATTTAATTATTATTACGGTATTATTATTACAGTATTATTTATGTATGATGTGAGGGGGCGTGTTTTTTCAATTACTATTTAATTACTATTACGGTATTATTTATGTATTATTTATTTATATGTATGATGTATGATAAACAGACTTATAGCTTGTTATGTAGACAGCTCTAGAATTGCACTTTATGTAGTCATAGCACTTTATAGTACACATGTATAATATATTATATAGTATAGTATGTATAGTTTACATAGATACTCCACTGTTAAGTTCTTAGTTTACGCATGATTCATGATAACTACTTTTTATATATGTGATGTATGCCATGCTTTTTGTTATTGCTTAATGTAAATCGCTCTGGATTAAGAGCGTCTGCTAAATGCCTAAATTGTAAAAATTGTAAATTGATGTGAGGGGGCGTGTTTTTTCAATTACTATTTAATGATTTATTATTACAGTATTATATATATATATATATATATATATATATATATATATATATATATATATATATATATATAGGTATATAGGTGAAGGTGAAGATTATGCGGTGAAGATCACATGGTTTCATGGACAGGGGAATTGTCAGAGCAGAGGCTGAAAAAGCAAAACATTTGTCCCAGATTGTATGATTTCACCCTCACTTATCAGGTGTACTGTTCGACTTCCCTGGCGTTCAAATGTTAATCCTGGTCATGAACAAGTAGATGCTCTCTATAGGTATTTTTGACCACTAGCCTAGCATAATGACAAGTTGCTATGATACCCTGCCAGACCAAAATGACGCCAATAACATTTATCTCTAAAATACATAAAACTAGTCCTTACCCGTTTGATTATATGAAATTATGTGTGGGTAATGTGATTTAATATATCATATTATTGAAGGTGGTCCTTGTTACACCCTACATAATGTAATGGTCAATGCATGTGTGGAAATTCAGAGTCATTGGTGCAGCCAGTGAGGAGCAGCGACATGTCTACAGACAGACAGACAGACAGACAGACAGACATGTTTATAGGTATATTACTGACCTCCACTCTGAAGTCCTCTAGATTCTTAAACTTCCCAAGGTGTTCCTGGAGCTTTGGGTCAATGGGCTGGTTTTTTACCTTGGAGTACTTCAGGAAGGCCCAGAACTTTTCCAGACCATACAGCTGGCCTGGAAAGTGTGAAAACAAATAGCAGATCAATCAAAACTCTTTGAGAAAAAAAAAGAAACTTCAAAATGATTGCTGTTAACACTTCATGCTCAACAGTGTCATACAATCCATTTCTTCTATGCCATGTGTCATTTTCAGTTACTATATAAGATATGAGTCATCATAATATAAAATAAAGCCTCCCCCACCACAATAAAAATGTTCCTCCCTCCCCCACCAATATCCTTCAGACCAACCTTTATTCATTCTAAAAGGCTAGCTTTCTTCTCTAGTGCACTTTCAGGCCATTGACTATATTGCATTGAATAAAAATGATTTGAAGCATGTTAGCTTGTTTGCTATGTTTGCTCCCACGTTTGATTTCACTCAAAACAGCAGGCAGCTAAACAGACATGATGAAATCCATTATGAGATTTTCTTTATTAACATTATTATTATTATTATTATTAAATACAGTACACGCACAGACACAGTCAGACTTTGAAACAGACAAATTGGCTTGGTGATAAACATACTTCAAGGACGCAAATTCCGGTATGATGTGAAAGCAAGTTTCTACTGAACCCAAAAATCAACTCAGCTGGAATGTAATGGCAAATCCCTGGGTCAAGCATTCTGCTTCAGTGAGTCACAACAACTGAGGCTGAGAGCATTGGGAAACTGATTTGAATCTATTCCTTTATAGCATGCAGCCATTCACTTACCAGGGATCAGCTTCTGGCAAGTGAGCCTTCTAGGTGGGTCAAATACTGAGAAGTACTACTAACAATACTGGTGCACTATGTTGAGTCAAGTGGGATTTGCAGCATAAAAACTGAGGTAGTACAAATATATAAATAGCCAAAGATCCCTTGGTAGTCCCTGCATAGCAAAGTAGTGGTGAACATTTAACTGACCCAAAGGTTGTGACACAGAAGAGGGAGGGATAGAGCTATGTTTCTTCCTTTTTAAGGCTGAACCTTTAAGTTTAATTTCTCCACGGTGGCTGGTCACTCCAACAATTGCGATTGTATAAAAGGAAGAGACATGTAGTTGATCCTGTTACTACAGTATAAGGAGTGTTGAGATTTCCATGCTTCATTCTGAAGAAGACCTTTTAGTCGAAATGTTAACAAATAAAGCTCTGACTGGGTAGCGGTTTTCAACCTTTTTCATATCAAGGTCCATTATTTATTTGGCATTTGACCTATGGACCACCATTTGATGAGATTTAGCCTCAGACCCAAGACATGTTGGATAAGATTTTGTTGTTATTGATGTGGTACCATCTTCCACTTTCTCTAATTGTGTAGACTTTTTGTAAAGCGTAAGTAATGCAGATGTTTAACAATAATGTAACTTTTGAGAATGTAAAATGAAGAGTTAAAGATCGATAAGGGTCCATTTGGTTACCAACTCTCCATCATTTAGCTGGGGACCAACTGGAACCCCCCCCCCCCTAAGGACCACTGGTTGAAAACTCTACGTCCGTGATTAGACATGGTAACGCCCCGCCTGCCTCTGATTGGCCTACCGACACTGCCCGTCTTGCCTGTCCTCCGAGATGCAAGGGTACTCCGTGGTGGGAAATAATACAAGTACAAGAGAATGGCAACACGCGACAGTAACTTGTAACTTTAATTTTTATAGAAGAGGCAAACCAATATTGTTTGTACCGTTTGCTTTGATTTAATAATTGATTGAACAACTATGATTTGATTTGGCTGTCTAATAGTACTAATACTAAAAAGATAAAGATCAAGGGAAAAGAGACCTTTTTACAGTACAATAATGTTTCACGTTTACACATGTAGATGTGTAAACAGGCCAAATAAACAGGCCAGCGGCATAAACAATATTAGTTTGCCTCTTCTACAAAAAATAAAAGTTACTGTCGCGCGTGCCAAGCTGTCATTCTCTTGTATTATTTATTTATTTCCTCGCCTCGCCTCACCTCACCCAGGCTTTCCACCACCTCAGAGGCAGGCGGGGCGTTACCATGTCTAATCACGGACGTAGAAAGAAATCACGCGTTGAAAACCACTGCTTTAAGACACAGTGTGCAGACTTTAATTTCGAATTGTCTACATCCAAGACCAACAGTATGGGTTGGCACTTGGCAGTGACAGGGACCAATGGACTATACACCTGGGGGTATTTGGCCAATATGGGAGAAAAGGAGAATAATTTTTTTTTATCAAGACTTAGCAGGCTAAAAACTAACTTGACAAATGACTAGCTGACATAGTGAAACTGGTTGACCACCTGGGTCTGGAAGCTGGTAATTTGGGTGGTGACTGGTATGATTTCCTTCTCTAACAAAGATTGGAAAAATATGATTGGTCTCAATTCTGCAAACACATTTCCCTGGTAAAATAGTTAACTGGTAAATTATAATTAACTAATTTACTGGGTAAATAAAATAAGACAAGTTTCCTATCTAAGTCAAGTTCAACTAGCATTTGGTATGACATGTAGAACTGGTTTACTCTAAGTAGTAGTTGTGATGACATTACATTCTCATTAAACCATGTTCATCCTTGTTAAAATAATAGTAGGTACAAATTGGTTAGCCCATTTTGGCTCCTACATGTTAAACTTGGTTAGCAGAACATTACATGTAAGATCTGGTTACCTCTCTCATAGTCTCCGAGAGTCTCTTCCTGAAAGTCCTTAAACAGATCTATCCTGAACCTCTTCTCCAAACCATAGCTGTAAAATCGGAACAGGCACTCCAGCCCGTACCTACAGGGAAACACAATGAAGGGAGAAGTTCAAGTTTATTGTCATACAACAATGCAATTCTTGTTTCAAAGTAGGCCTGCATATTTCTTCATTCTTGTGTAAATATATGATAACTGTCAAACTGCCAGGAAAAGGAAAAGAAAAAGTGGACAGAATATAAAAAAACACACCCGTGTGAACTGAGTGGTGCAACTCCCCCCCCCCCCCCTCTCCTCTCCTCTCCTCTCTCTCTCTCTCTCGCTCTCTCATTAGCAGGCAACAGTGCAGCACTATCTCTCTCTCTCTGTTTCTGGCACAACAGCGCCACTTTTGCCCCTACTGGTACTCATAGTCACACACATAGGTTAACACATGTCACATAGGTTAACACGGACATTGCTGTTCCTTGGAGTGGTTGCACCACTCAAAAAGAACAAACATGCTTGCTGTGAAATGGCTAGGGACTTGGTACACCTCGTTTTAAGTCTTTGAACAGAGATATATTTTCATTGGGGGTCATGTGGTATCATTGTGTACAGTATGCGTTCCTTTTTGGATGTTATGATGCCAAAACTGTTTGCCTCCATGCCATGAAGAAAATCTCAGATTAGGCTACGTTCACACAGACTGACTCTATGAACCATGAGGAGAAACCGGACAGACTAGCCGACATGTTTTAGCTTGATTCAAAATGTTAGCTCTATAAGCAGCTGTTGGGAATAATATTATGCAAGATTTCAGTTCACACATCCACCCTATAGGTTGACAAACAAGCGGGTCGCACACACACGCACGCACGCAAACACCCCCTAAATCAGGGGTCGGCAATTGAGATTGTCCTCGGGCCAATATTATTCCCAGACATTCCATCGCGGGCCGGCCGTCTGGCGCGTGCGCTCGTGAATTTGCGAAATTATGCGAAAAATTTCGGGTCTAATTCGGGTCTAATTCGGTCTAATTCGGGTCTAATTCGGGTCTATTTGACCAATATAAATCAACTTTTTTCTTTTTTTTTTGCTGGAAAAATATGGTGCTGACACGACGTTATGCTGCTTTCACACGGGCAGATGCAAAGCTACACTAGTACACCTAGTCACAGAACAGTGTCGTCGTTAAGCAGCAGGAGGATCCCACTGGCAGCACCTGTCCGTTTATCATTAGCACAACCACGAACGTCCAACACTAATGATAAACGGACAGGTGCTGCCAGTGGGATCCTCCTGCTGCTTAACGACGACACTGTTCTGTGACTAGGTGTACTAGTGTAGCTTTGCATCTGCCCGTGTGAAAGCAGCATAACGTCGTGTCAGCACCATATTGACTTTAAAAAAAAAATATATATATATTAAAAAAAAAAAAAAAAATTCTCAAAATTATCTCACGGGCCAGATATTATTTCTGGGGGGCCAATTTTGGCCCGCGGGCCGCCTATTGCCGACCCCTGCCCTAAATATTTAGAGAAGAATGTCAGCTAGTTGGCACATGGCAGGTGACACAAATTGCCCTAGGCAAAAACACAACAATGCTGCAGTGAGGGCAGGCAACCTAATGCCTGATTTATAGTTGGCTGCACGTTGTGTATTGAACATATAAGCTTGCAACTTGTCACACCGCCAGAAATCCAACTGAATGGTTTCCTTGATGCACTGAAGTACTTATCCAGAGTAACACACAAGTACAGCAGTGGGACAGAACAGACAACCATAGCATAGTTAACGTTAGAAAAGCATAGGAGGATTTGTGCACCAACGCAAGTTTGTTTTTCATGTTTTAAATGGTGGTGTATTTACGCTACACTAGAAATGCTGGCAGCACGATGAGGCGCTGAGGGTCTATTCTGTGCCATGTACATCTGGCATTTTTATTTGGTCACCCAAAGTTTAAAAATAAATAAATATAAAGATCAAATCTGGGTGTTTGAAACTTTGGATGAACTTTAGAAGTGTACCTTGTGTTCTCATCTAGGAAAAGAGTCTTTGTTCGACCGCCTGAAGCCTGATTCATGCTTCTTGCGTTCTTGATGGTGAGGGCGTGTTCCATGTCATTTCATAATTAGTTACTTTTTTTCCCACCCTAAAACATGATCATCAGGTCTTATTGTTATATAAGGAGGTATAATATTTTCAAAAAAGTTTACAGTATTTGTTAAAATGTTGTTTTTATGTGGGCATGTGTGTTTATTTCATTGGCCCGTTTGACTGTCAAGGGTTCAGCCTCCAGGAAGAAACCCTAAATACAAAGTGAATACACCATTGCACATAAAAACGACTCCAGGGTGTCTAATGAAGTACTGTCACCTAATAGACACATGAAAAACTTGAAAGATACAAAAATTGTGGCACTCCATCTTTAAAATCTAGCATAACATAGCATACTACAGCATCGTAGTTTTCCAGTTTACCAAGTTCTCCAGGCCAACTGTGTATATTTGTCCTGTACAATACCTGTAGTTGTCTTTGGCATCTTCCAGGGCAAACTGTTTGAACTCCTCATACAGCTTCCTGTTGAAGTTGTCCCTCAGGAAGAAGGACCAGAACCTGAAGAGTGTGTTCATCTCCTGAGACTGGCCAACCCCCAGCTTCTTCCTCTCTGCAACACAACATAGCAGTCAGTCACAGCCTCACTGTCACTCAGTGTGTTGTGCGTGTGCACGTGCCCGTATACTTTGCAGTAATACAGCACTAGATGTACAGAATATCAAAATGGAATGGAGATCCTGGCCAGGTAGCCAGGCATGCATTAACCACTTTCAACTTGGCATCCCTATTTTGGGCATGCCATTATGAAAAACAAATCGAGAAAATAGCAGATGCACATACTCACAATTGAGCTTGCTGATCAGCTATTTTCGTATAAAACAGCGCTTAAGTGGTTTTAGTACAATGTAGGTGTGGTTCATGTATTAGTTGGCTTTATCTCACATTCTGAAATGGTCACATCAAATACATGCATGACTTTAGTAGAAACGTCCGTACCCCCCCCCCCCCCCCCCCCCCCCCCCCGCTGTGCACACCAGCTTGCATGTCCAGGTGCTCCTTTGAGAACTAGCCCAAAATAATTGTGTGCAGCCCTGTTTATGTTTAGCACATTGACTGACGATACACTTAACATTACATCCACTGGATTTCTTTCATTTGAGTATGTTAAAAATCGGAATATCTCCACCAAAACCACGGCATAAACACCACATTCAAATCATATTAATTGAATGAGTGTTTCTTAATTAGTCTACAATTACATGTATTTGTGTGGGATCTCTGCATACCATTGAGACATCGTCTGCGGTACTTATGATATCCCTGCTGAGTGAATCCATTGTCGCGAAGCATCTCGTGCGAGGGGTGCCAGAACTTAGGCAGAGACTGGGGGGTGCAGCCATAGCTGCCACTAGACAGAGGGGCTCCCTCTGACGGAGAGGCATTAGAGCTGCTGTGGAGTGGGAGAGATGGAGAAGATGAGTATTTGGGATAACAGAGACAACAAGGAGAGTGGTAAGATTAAGATGAATCAAAGAATAGCCAAGGCGGAGGTAAAATTGATATTCAAAATGTATATATTCCAAACTAACATTCACTAGTCAAATTCAGAAGTCAAATTCAGAAAGTCAGAAAAGTCCGAAACAAATGTAGATTTTAGTTGTACGTATATTTTCATCTGCAAGAACCTTGATGGTGATGAGTGGGAAGAGGGATGATGTAATGGAAGGATGAGAAAAAGGAGAGAAGAAGGGATGTGAGTTGGAAGAGTGATGTGGGGATGAAGGAAGGACGGGGCGAGGAGCATGGAGGGATCAGAGGAGGGCGGAGGGGTGTGAGAATGAAGGGATTATGGAGTGAGGAGGATGGAGAGGTGATGAAGGGATAGGGGACAAAGCACAAATTACAGGTAGACGTCAATGATTGGCATGACAGGAAAAGATAAAAGAGGGGTTGTTACTTGTTATCAGAAATGATTGCTATCATGTTAGCAGGGGAGGAGTTGTTATCAGGTGAGGCTGAAGGAAGACCTTTGTTAGCGGAATCTCAGTTTCACTTTCACCCAGCTGATGAGTGCTCAGCAGGAGCAGTTAAGGGTTCAGTGTCTTGCTCAGGGACACGTCGCCACATAGACTGGGGCCGGGAGCCAAACCAGTGACCTTCTGATTACTAGTGTTGCAAACAAACCAGGTATTTGAAGCTACTACTGCAGTACTACCACGAAGGCAATACTATGTATAGGTCAATGTCTTGATATTATTACACCACAGAAATCCATGACTAAGAGCTTTAGAGCAGACCTGATGGAGGTAGAGCGAGGGCGGTGTTCACGGACGTCCATCACCCAACCAATGTGTTGCTCCTCGGGGGGATTGGAGCTATGGCGAGTCTTCTTCTTCCTGGGTGTCTGACACCGAAAAACACAAGGAGAAAATTAGAATTAACCACGCATTTTACATTTAAAGCATGTTAGCTGATGCTCCTATCCTGAGCTGGGAGTTGAGGGGAAGTCAAGACAAAGTTTAGAGAATTGGCCGCATGGCCATAACATCACTAGCTGTGAAAAATGTGTGATCAAAAACCCTGATGTCACCAAGCAATTACTGTCAAACCGCTGGGTGGATTCTAGGTGTCAACTGTCAGCGTGTGTAATGATATGAAAAATGGCTTGAATGGTTCATTAATCCTACTTAGGTGTAATTTGGGTGGGGTTTCCACCATGGTTCCACACAACAATGTGAACCATGCAACCATACAAAACATATGGGTAACTAATCATAGAACATTACTTGAACATCAATTTATTCTACTCATCAGTTCATTGCTTGCTATGCAAAACCCACATGGTAATGTACAGTACAACACACAAATACAATACAAGAGAAGACACGGTGATAGAAAACTGGTTGCAACTGGGTGGAATGTAAACAGAGAGCATAATTAAGTGCTTTCTGTCATTTGCCAGAATGGCATCGTTATTAAGATGACATAGAACGGGACAAAAGAAATCCAGTATTCACCTTAACGTCAATGTTCCCGCTGTCCTTCATGACAGGGTAGAAGCGGGGCGTCTTGTTGGGGTCCTGGCGCCCTGGGGTACGCGGGGTTCGGGGAGTCCTGGGCTGGTGTGCACTGGGGGATCCCGGGACAGAGGTGGGCAGAGAGTGGGCCACGTCCATTTCGACTGGTGAAGGAAATGGTGTTAGTGATAGTAATTATAGTTATGGTATTTCTGCTGCAAACTACAGTATACAGGAAAGATTACAGGAAAGTGATTTGTCTCTTGGGTATGTGCGTGACATCCTCATCATACCCGGAAAGTTATGCGGGAACGATACTGAGTGGCAAAACATTACTTTCTTACATCCAAACAGAAAAGTCCTATCTGATTGCATTAAATGACGTTAAACAATGTTAAACTCACTTTGCCACTCTATTTGCCACTCACTTTATGCAGGTACATACTCTCTACATTACAGTACATACTGATTTATTATACAGTACACAGTTGAGAGGAAATGGAAAAGGAGAGATGTGGGTCATGTTACATGTCATGTGAACACCTTGGCCAAGCTAAACCAACATGCTCATCATGTGCAAGTGATCTTGAAATGTGAACATACTGTATAGATATCTTGCATGTCAAATTGCCTCGTTGTGGGCATTCAGTTTTTCCAGGTCAAAGTTGAATGCAATGTGTGAGGTACAGTGACGAAGGCTTAAATCACATGAAGGTGATCAGAGTGTGCCCAGTGTTCAGAGAAACAGGCTTGTAAGCGCAATGTTGACGGTTTGAATCCCCAGACTGGCTGCGACACTGGGTAAAACCAAGAATGAAATAAACATACTCCTCATCATGGTCATGGCACTTTAAGCCCAGTTTCTGAAGTGACAGAATGTGTGCGCGCAAAGTGACTGTAAAGTGAGGTTGTCAATTAACCTGGCATTGGCTGGGGCGGGATTTCCTGGTTTGGGTCGACAGGCACTTTGAGGGCGAGTGTGTTGAACTCATCTTGACTGATCAGGTTCAGCTTCTTAAAATTCTCCACTTCCTGCTGCAGAACACAGAAATACACACCAAGTCAGCATGGGAAGACATCCCAGGGCACAGACCGAGATCACAGCAGTGTCGTTGTTCTTGGAACTGAAAAGAGATTTATGAGTGGACTAATCAAATACAGTAATTTCATCAACTAAATATACTTTTTTATTTGTATTAATTTAGTCATATAAACTATAGTAAATCATAATGTATAGCATTATTTTAGTATATCATCACAACAATAACTAAAATCAGGCTTTTGGAACGCAAAATCATGTTTTAACTGGTGGGGGGACCAGTTCAAATACAGTCCCGTCATACATCTCCCATTTATGCCAGTGGAGGACAGCAGAACATTAGTCACTGGATGAGTGCAAATAAAGGTTTCAATCAAACTAAATGCCATCTAATACAAGTCAACATGCAGCTGCAGGATATGAATGGGACTGAATTGTGTAACTCATTTAAATGATAAACTGTTATCCAAGAAAGAAAAGAGGAGATCCGCACACCGTTTTAAAAGCTCCCAAAACATTTTATTGACAACAGAGCGCTCTGTTGTCAATAAATAGTTTTGGGAGCTTTTAAAACGGTGTGCGGATCTCCTCTTTTCTTTCTTAGTTATTCTTTTGGATCCTGCACCCGTTGGAATTTGTGGATGTGCGTGCACGTCTTGACCAAACTGTTATCTAACCCTGCATCTATTCTACACCTGCACTTTCATCTGTAAACATACAGATGAAGTATGTCTTTGTGTTGTTCTTTTTGCCTTATGGCGTATTGATCATGTATTTGTACATGATGTGACACTGAGGTTTTCTGTTCTATTCCTGCAATACGGTTAACAGTAACACAGAAGTAGCTATGTAGAGGAAATTAGAGGTCCCATAATCCTAGGTAAGACAGGCAGGCTGTGTGACAAACGGCAGCTGTGATGATACACAGCAGACTTTGAACTTTACACGTCAGTGTAACTGAGAGAAAAAAACACATAGGTGACCTTAGTGTATGTGCTCAGGTGAAAGGATTCTCACACACAGCTGCATATTACGGACAACCTTTGACCAACAGACAAGCTGACAGTGCTAAAATCCATGGCCGCATACAGCTGATAAACGTGGCAGTAGTATATACGTAGTATAAATATCAGTAGTATTTTTATAGTGTAGTATTTTGTTACAATATTATCAGCAATGTTTTCTTCTTGGTTGATATATTTCTATTCAAAGCCCCTTTCACTACCATGAGTGGACTCATTGTAAGTAGGACTGGCGTCAGTGGGTCAGCGTCAGCGGCCGATCAAATCAATATGTAGAATATATAGAAGAATAGAAGAATATATATAGAAGGAAGGGAAGTGGTCACGTGGCTGGGCTGCGCCATGACACTTTCATGGACACTTTCATGGGAGCCAAACTACCCGGAAGTGTGGCAGAATGCACTGGAGTCAATGAGAGCTCAGTGACCAGCTCATGAACAAACATTATTTATGAACAATTGAGACCTTTTGTAAAGTAATCACTTCTGGAAAATAACAGAAGACATGTAACACATTATTGACTGCTGTGTTGCTATTTGATGTGTATTGTGTACACTGTGTCATTTTTATAGAGGTATGGTATCTAAAGAGCACAAAGTACCTTTCTGAACGCACCAAGTATCGCGAGACTTCCCACCGTTTCCTGTCTGGTAGCCAAATCTCGCGATACTTCTGAGCCAGAAACGATACCTGCTGCTGTTTAGATCCTCAGATAAAATTATATACTGTGCACTAACAACCTGCGATATGTCTTCTGTTATTTTCCAGAAGTGATTACTTTACAAAAGGTCTCAATTGTTCATAAATAATGTTTGTTATGAGGCTCCCATGAAAGTGTCCATGAAAGTGTCATGGCGCAGCCCAGTCACGTGACCACTTCCCTTCCTTCTCAGAGCTTCCTTGGATTGGCCCCAATATCGGAGCCAATAGAGCAGATGCACTAGTGCGCGGTAGATCAAAGGCATGCAAGGCGCATTTGCGTACCAACAGCTGAGACAGTTATGTAGAAAATACTGACAGGCACTCAAAAGGCACTCAAATGAGATGTTAACGTCCTGTAATTAGACTTAGAAATAAAACTAGTGCTGACTAGTTTGAGTATTAAAAGGATAGAGACTGAACCGGAGCGACAGCACCGCCCCCCCGCTATTAATTTCAGTGGAAGTTGCTCAGTGGCGTTTTGAAGCACCCGGAAGAACCGTCTACTTCTGTGTTTCTTTTCGATTTGGACACCAAATGTGGTGTCAAATGCGGAAGTGCAAACGGGCGCTCAATGTTAAACCCCAGCTGCACGGGGTTTCCTCGTCATAACTCCACGGGTCCGCCTGCAGTCCCCGCTCTTGCCACTAGGGCCGAGCGCCTCAACGTTGGAGAGCCTTACTGGGGGCTTGGTGCTGACCAATCATTACAAGTGGCTCTTATTTTGATGAGGAAGTCAGAGCACAGAAGTCTGTTTCAGTTGTAAACAAGCTACGATGACAGTATTTCAAACTGAAAGGGAAAGTTATGGAAGGTGAGCTGTCAAAGTGCTAGTCGCCACGTTAGCGACCATCATACTATAAATGGTCTCTGCGTACGTGCGTACGTGTATGTGTGGTTGTAATGCACGTAACTTGAGAACCGTTTGACCCACCGACTTCACATTCGACACACGCGTTCCACACCCCCACAGGGAGTGCAGTGCCAGGTATCGAGTCGGTCGGACCCACGGTTCTCCAGAACCACCACAAAAGGCTCTGCTCAGGCTCTGCCAGTGGGCCTAATGAGGCCAACTCCTTTCACCTAGGCCAGGCTCTGCCAGTGGGCCTAATGAGGCCAACTCCTTTCACCTGTGCAATTTCCAGCCTCTGCCTCAGCCAATTGAGGCTCAACCAATCAGGCTCTGCTAGTGGGCCGAATTGATTGCCAAGTACACTTTTCAGTTTGCAGTCTTCACACACAGGCACTCAAGCCGCTGCCACACCATCGAAAGAGCTGCGCACGTTCTCGGCTGCGCGCAGCTTAAAGCTTGAGTTTTTAGACAGCTGGTGGATGGAAATTAAGCTCCACCTCCGCGGAATACTTGCGCGACGGCCAGATTCCCGGAAACGCTCTCCTCCGCCCAAAAAGTCCGCGGAGGTGGAGCTTCTTTTCCATCCACCAGCTGTCTAAAAACTCAGAATTTAAGCTGCGCGCAGCTTAAGAAGTGCGCAGCTTAAGACCGTTTTGCGCTAAGGTGTGGAGACGGTGATACACACACAGATCTTCATGTGGGACACCGGCTGACAGTTAAAACGGGTGCTATGACAACATATATCATTAGGTTCCCAAGTTGCATCGTTCCCAAGTAGGCCGGTGGCCGACTGCGACGGGCACGTACAGGTCTAGTATTTACAATATGAAAACCATGCATCTGTCACTTAAACAATGTAGGTTACACACTTTGGAATTAAACATGGAACCTGCAGCATTAGGTGAGTAATTCATTGTTGGACGTTTGTGGTTGTGCTAAATGATAAACAGACACCTGCTGCTAAAGGGATCCTCCTGCTGCTTAACGACTACAAATACACTGTCTGTGAATCTGTGTACTAGTGTAGCTTTGCATCTTTGTATCTTTTGCATCTGCCCGTGTGAACACAGCATAAAGTTGTGGCAGGATAGGAACGTCCGTCCGTACCCCCCCGTCCGTCCGTCGCTGGGCGCACCAAACTACATTTGAGTACTAGCCAAAAATAATAATGTGCACTCCTGCATATATGGGCATATTGGTTGGATCAGCGGTTCTGGACAACTGCATATCCAAATGACTCGTCAGCAGGCAGCACTCTCCTTCGAGTCCTTGCTGCTGCACATTTGACAACTCAACACTGTAACCTATATTATTGTTCCTAAACAGGCAGAGTCTACCGACTGGCTGGCCTTCTAGAAAGGGGGTCAGCTCAAAAGGCAGCTGTGTGACATACACACATAGTCTAAGGCAGGCCCGTGCAGCAGAGAAGCGATAAATAGGGATGTATTTTTGGCAGTATCTATATGCTGTGGTGCCGAGTTGAACAGCTCCAGTCAGAAAGTCTATAGGTCAGCATGCTCTTTGGCCTCAACTCCAGCAGGCCTGGTTTTAAGTGACATTTCTATAACACTCGACAGTGGATACATCCAGGGCTCAACCCACATTTCATCCTATCACGTTAAGTTTGCTAGGTTGTGTGCTAATTAATTTCCCTTCAACTTGATCTGATAGTCATGCCAGCGTAGGACTACAGTAGACTATGGTTGTCACTGATTGAATCTGGTTATGGATGAGAAATTCCTAATCCGTAAATGTTATGTGTAACAGTGTACCGTGTAAAGTTTCAGGATATTAATTTGTGTAACTATGAACATGAAGCAGGGCATTCACTTAAGAAAAGAATAAGGGCAGGCCTTACCAGCCAAACATCCCTGAAAAAGAAATGTGTATTAAGAATGGATTAAAAAAAATTATAGATGTTAACAAGAAAGTAGCCACATAACGTGATGGAATTAAGGATAGTGAGAAGGGTCAAGGAAGTCATCAAATATTTTGGAATGGAACGGAGAAAAGGACTACCCCGGCAGAGGAGCTCTAGCTGAGCGACTGGAGGGCAGCTGGATGCTAACATTAGAACCCCAGTGTTTTCACAGTGCAGCCAAACTGTAAGCATTAAGAACAGGTCACTAAGTTCAGAACAGGGACACTCCGACAGATCGCAGAAATAAAGTTGTATCTTATTTCTGGGTGCTATGGCATTGACCCTTGGACTTCTTACTGGTTACTTGTCATAGTTTCAAGCTAGAATACAAAGCAATTGTTCTTTGGCATGTCCACGAATGTGCACAACTTGGTGTGATGACACTTTAGAAAGTCAGGAAGTAAGACTACAGTCTACAAACAAACAATCCTCCTTTGGTTCAATTATAAGCAGAATGCAAAGTATGACAGATAATGCTCAAGCACCTGACAGAGAAAGGAGTAGTACATCTCATTCCCTGCAGCTGCCAAAGTCCCTCTGTCATAAATCTGACACACAAGGATTGTCGTGATGTTCCCTGATGGCCTTTAAGTGTAGAGCAGCTGAATGGAGCAACAAGCTGCTTTATGTTTAGTAAATGTACAAAGTACTTCTATTACATGCAAAATACGTATGTATATGTCCACAGAGCAGAATGTAAATGTAGAGAACATTCCGTTTCTATGCACCACATATTTGTAACAAATTATTTTAAATCAAAGAAATTAAATACTTTTCATTTTGTCGTTTTTTTTCTGATTCTGCACTGAAATGTATTTCTCTTACAGATATAGGTCAAATATGTATTCTCTTACAGATAGAGGTCCAATATGTATTCTAAATAATTAGCGGTTTGTAGCAGTGCCCGAAGGGAAGAGTTTACTTTTAAGTGTTTTCTGAACTTCTAAATAGTCCCCTGGGGCAAATCCCAGGCCACCCAACTGCACTAGAGAATGTTGTATAGTTTATAAGTCTAGCCACACAGACAATAACCCACAAAAGCCAATCTTGGATATGTTCCCACAACGCTCACCTTGCTGCACTCAGCCTTGTCTTCAGTGGTCCACAGATCCTGCTCATAGTAGTACAGTCCGTCGTTGATGGCCTTGACCAGGTCGGTCGTGAATTTGGCACGCGACTCGTGGTTCCCTGTGCGGTCGCCCCCAGGGTGCTTGCGGAGGTGTGGTGGGGTCTGCGTTACGATGAGAATCTTGTTGACGTCGTGGTCGTCCAGCTCGTAGTCAGAGTCTTCGTCGTCGGACCAGTCGGTGAAGCGGTTCTTCTTGGGAGCCATCTGTTCCATCTCCTCATCAAACAGGAAGTCCAGCTCCTCCTGGTCTGCTACTGCCTGTGGGGCAGCGGGTGGACCAGGGGGAGTGTCGGGCTGGGGGGCCTTGTCGTGCTCCTGTGTATGGGGGGACACATAGTTAATAAGATAGACAATAGACATATGAAATAGGGATATGATGATTCATGTGCAATAGTGTCTAGCTGGTAGCTACTGTCATGCGTGCTATGCCTACACACGGTACTGTGTGTAGGCTAGTGTCTTCCTCGTTATATCCGTGCTTTTATACATTTTATGCTGTGTAACTTTCAGATGCCAAAAAGTTCTTTCAGGAAAAATAAAGTTTTATCTAATATAATGATTAAATGAAAGTTTAACATTGCCCTCCGAGCACTGACCTACTCGGGGACAACGCAAGTCGGGAACAATGGAATTCGGGAACGAAGTTGGGTAATTTTTTAATTACCAGGTGTGGCGGTACGAATTAAAAAAACTGCTGACCCCTACAGTATTACTGTTGACGTACATGGACATATGCGCACAGAGTTCCATAACTTCCATTATACACACGCTACCGCAGCGGCTCGAACGTGACTGTTACTCAATGCTCGGCCCATCAGTTACAGGTCCAGAGGCGACCGTGCTTTTTCAGTGGCCGGCCCCAAACTCTGGAACTTTTTTTCCCCTACACATTAAGTCTGCCCGCTCCTTAGAGGCTTTTAAATCTTTGCTTAAAACACATCTTTTCTCCCTGGCATTCAATGTTGTTTGACCTAGTTACCCTGTCTAAATACTTGTGTTGCTTCAATGTTGTTTTACTATATTGTTTGTGTTGATTGTATGCTTGTTATATGTTCATGTACAGCACTTTGGTTGACCTTCTGGTCTTTGTAAATGTGCTCTATAAATAAAGTTTGATTTGATCAGTGAAACCAATGAGTCGGGCTGGCCAAACACCAATCACAACATCCCGTGCATTTTCCACATAACTGGACGGACATACTTGTTTTTCGGTTCTCGGCATTCCGACTCGCCATTGCATACCCCCGGGTCATCTGGGACACACACGGCCCAAGTATGTGTCAGACGGTGCCCAAGTTATGCCCAGGAAGTCATACCGTATGTACTTACTTATTTTTTATATGGCCTAGTAGCAGGACACATCACTGCCTATTCATGTGTGATTCACGTGTGGTCTATAATGTAATGGTGCTTTCACACATGTTACATTAGCATACCCTTGCGGCTAAACAGATGCAGGGGTTGACACTAAGGTCTCAGAGGCACTTGCCCATTATAAAATGATACGTACATTTTTAATTACAGTTTTTTAATTTACCACTTATTTTTTCACTTTCTACCTGTCATACCTCCATGTATGCCAAATATGGATTTTATATATTTTAAGTGGAGCAACAGTGAAAAAAGCGTGTCTTCACAGACCAGAAGACACTTATTTTGAAGTCCTTCGACTTTAAGTCAAGGGTTTGTTTGACATACAAGTTTTGACCGTTCAATAAACAAACGTCAGTAGGTACTGGCACTGCCCTTTTGAATCTGACATAAGGAAGGCTTTATAAGCTGCTTGCTGTATTCTTGTATTTGTACATGTCTGATTAAGGGACTAGCGAACAGCAGTACAGCCAACAAAAGTCTACGGATGGGATTTCTTTGTAATGTTTATCGCAGGTGGGATGCAGCTGTGCTCATCTCACACACACGCCCACCCGTAGAGCTACATTTTTTTGACTGGGAAAGAAGGCCTGAAATTAAAACAACGAGAGCTTGTACTGTACATTAGCTGTTTTCTCTGGAGCTCATGCAGCCAATGCACATTTAGTGTGTATGTGTGTGTGTGTGGGAGCACTCTGGCCGTGTTCAAGTGTTTGGACAGATATCTTGTGTTGTGTTTAGACAGATATCTTGTGTTGTGTTTATAGCGAACTAAAGACGGTTGTGTCCCCACTCAAACGCGCACTTGAACCAGTCGGGCAATCTGAAAGCAAACTTCACCGGCCCAAAAGTGTTATTTACCTGCCACAGGCAGTCGGGCAGCAGTTAGTGTCAACCCCTGAAATGTGTCAAGTATAATTGGCATTAAGATGGAGGGGAAGTGAGAAGATGTAAGGACGAGGGGAGAGAAAAGAAAATCAGAAGTGGTTGAGCAGTATAGAGGAGGTGACAGCAGGAGAGGAGTACTCAACTGCATGAAGGGGACAGTCAGGTTGGGACTCTGCGAGAGGGGAAGTGCTGATAGCAGACACACCATCACTGATACGCTGCCAGGGACAAGAGGTGATGGGAAACAGAAAGGAAGACATGCGTAGAAATGACTTTAAAAAAAAAACGACAAGATGAAAACAAGAGGAATAGAGGTGAATGGAAACCAGCAACAAAGTAGTAAATAAGTAGTAGATAATAGAAAATGCTAACAAAGTAACGCCGGGGCTCCACTGGACGTGTCAGCGTTGCGTCTCCGTCACCGTCAGGGAATGTTACCTTTTTAATCAATTAAGGGTGGCTCCACTGCCTATGATGCGTTGCGCTGCGTTCGGTGACTGCTCTAAAATTGCCCCGGACACAATTGCCAGACAACCCCTAGCCAATCAGGGTAACAAAAAACTGACGTCATGTCCAGTCTCCAATCAGTGAACGACACTAGCCAAGAACACGGAACCTGATTGGGTCGAAAATCTGGACCTTACTAATGCATGGTTGATTCGTGAGGGTAACAAAAAAGTGACGTCATCTCCAGTCTCCAACCTATGATAATTTAGAAGATATACCCTGAAGAAGGCAGTTGCATCTGCCGAAACGTTGATTTTTATTTTCTGCGTCCTATTCCGGCACTCTGTGTGTGCAGCCACCTTCGTCTTTTCAAGACTTCACATTTTGATTGTTCTACCGTGGACCGGCACCACTACTAAGACTGTGGTGCGTTTAGCATCCTCCTGCACAATTTAGAAGATATGACATCACTCCTCTCTATATAATATTACTTGTTAGTCCTAATGCATGTCATTGTAATTATCATTGTATAGAGTATCAAGTAGTATTTCGCTACTAATTAAAAGATAGGCATTGCATATAGCTTTCTTCTTTATTGCTTTATTACTTTTATGGCTTGACCACCTATTCGCTGCTTGCAGCTACATTATTATTACTTGCGCAAGCAGAGCGTGCAAGTACTGTAATTGGCTGCATATGTCGGTTTTGTCCGTCGGCCAATCAGGGATTGGCTGATGACGTCACGTAACTAAGGTACGTTTGGTGATCGGCTGGGTATGTATGTATGTCGGGGTAAGAATGGTGGTCCCTTATTGGCTGTTGATGGCGCAGTAACTGAGGTACGTTTCAAGGTTGGTATAAGGTCAATAACGGGTCTAAAGGATTTAGAACAGCAGTTGTAATAGACATTCGTTAGTAGCAGTACTTCTAGCGCACAAGTAGGCTTTGTTGTATGGCCTAGTTGTGTGCAAGGCGCAAGTTGGCACCTCGACAGAGTGCATTTCTAGTTATTATTATTACTTTTTTTGGTAATATATCTTTAAGAGTACCAAATGGGTGTGATTGAAAAACAGGAAAAGTATTCTCACTTGGCTTTCAAATATTCTAAAGAAAGCTCAGTGGTATGATTACACAGGTAATGCTAAAAGGATAACACAAAACGCCATGAGGGATTGTTTCAATTGTGGTCCTAAAGCTCAGCCATCTGGTAGTTATAGCATGATAGAACAAACATAAATAATCTGATCGAGTAGTGTAAAATAGTTCGAACCAGTGCTGATTATTTCGTTAGGACCCGCTACAGTGGTGTTCGATACTTTCCGGGATGTGGAAACCTCTACTTCAATGCTCTACGAGTTGCTTAGCCATTAGCCAGTTATTCTGTCTCATCTAGAAGACTCGTACCCAAGGTAATACAAGCCATTCAAGGTATATGGGTTGTAAAGCCAGATACCTTGATTCGTATATGTTGACCTGTTGGAGATACCGCGTGCGTTGCCTGGAATCAGGTTTAGAAGCCATGGGAGCCGCCTTTTATGCTGTGCAAGTCTAGTGTTACGATGATGTCACCACTGTGTATATCCATCTTTGGAGTTTCTACATTAATCTGATGTCAGCGCTGGATATCGCTGTTGTCTCCATATATGGGACTATGGGTTATCCCATATATGGAACTCTAAGTGAAAGCCTTCGCAAAAGTAGCGTTAACTAGGCAACCTGCCTGCCTCCGATTGGCCTACCGATTGGCCTACCGACACTGCCGGTCTTACCAGACTTTCCTCCGAGGTGGATAGCTATATGCTGGATAGTCTACCGCGAGGTTACTCCGTGGTGGGAAATACATAAATAATACAAGTACGATATAATACAAGAGAATGACAGCTTGGCACGTGCGACAGTAACTTTTATGTTTTGTAGAAAAGGCAAACTAATATATTGTTTGCTGTTTATTATACATGTGTACAGTGTAAATTTGAAACATTGTACTGTAAAAATGTCTCTTTTCCCTTGATCTTTATCTTTTTTAGTATAATAGTATTAGTTTACTATAATTAGATTAATACACGATAATCAACACTAACACTTTATTTTTTAGTGTTGAATCAAACAAATGTGTACAATCAATCATTCAATCAAAGCAAATGGCATAAACAATATTAGTTTGAATCTTCTACAAAAATAAGTTACAAGGCACTGTCGCGTGTGCCAAGCTGTCATTCTCTTGTAAGTAACCTTGCGTCTCGGAGGACAGTCTGGTGAGACCATTGGGGCAAGACGGGCAGTGTCGGTAGGCCAATCGGAGGCAGGCGGGGCGTTACCATGTCTATGCTCGGACGTAGAATAGATATACGCGGCAACACCAGCTCAGTACCTTAGCCTTGCCAGAAGGATGGCGGTGACGTTTCTCCACTTGTATCCAAGCATCCGGGTCAGGTTGGGGGGCGGAAGGGGGAGATTTGGAGGCATCTTCAGATGCTTCCGTATCCTTGGGGGAAGTGCTCTCGACTGGGGTTTGATTCTCAGTGGACTCTGATGAAGTCTCCTTCACAGGAGGCGAGGCTGGATTTACTGTCACAGGATGAAGGAGGAAATCATGATATGAATAACTGGTAACCTGATAAATTGAAGGTCATTAACCCATTTAGACCTGGGAACGATTCTACAAAATGTCTTCTAAATCCTGACAGTTTTCTGAAGAACCCTATGTTTCTATGTCATTGGCGCTCAACAACTTCATGTCAAGGACCCCCAGAATTATCTGTATTTGGCCGCCGACCCCCATCTGAAAATACGTTGTTCCAGTGACCTCCCCAGAACATTTGGGCCACATTTTCATGATTTTTCAAAAATAGCAGACCTACAAGCTCGTAGCGCGCTACTCGGTGGCGCGCTATGAGCTTGTAGAGTTATCAAATAACTATTTTATTGAGGGCCGCTAGCCCCTCCTATGTCCAGCTTTGAGGGTCTGTGTAAACACAAACATTGAAGACAAGTGTGTAAACACAAACATTGAAGACAAAAGTGAGGACGCAGATTGTGATGATGTATGATGACGTTTGATAAGAGCGCCCCTCACTTCACACGGGTGAAAGCACTTATTTTTGAGGGGCGCTAGGCACTCTTATGTCCAGCTTTGAGGGTAAACACAAACATTGAGGACAAAACAAACATTGGAGACAAAAGTGAGGACGCAAATTGTGACTGGCCAGAATGAGATGACGTATGATGATAAGAGCGCCCCTCACTTCACACGGGTGTGATTTTTACTTGAATATTACTTAGTAATTACCAGTCATTGTGCAATAATGGCCCCCTACATCGGTTTTAAATTACATGGTAATTTCCATGTATTATTGTGTAATGCATGGACTATAGATTTAACTCAATCTAGTTGACTGGGCACAGATGCTCTTTCAAATGTCCTGCTTCACATTCCCAATTACTAACACTTCCATTAATTAGCATTGACGAATGGTTAATGAAATTTTGTTTTGACCCCAGAAGGTAAACAATTGGTAGGGGATTCAGTGGGTGATTATGTCCACATTCAGTTGTTGATGAGCTGTTTGACTAACCGGTAGTCATGGAGGTGAAGGCTTGTCCGGGGATAAACTCTGGGCAGTTGATGAGCTGGGAGAAGTCTGTGGGGGGAAGAGCAGGGATGGGCCAGCGCTCTGGGTCCACCTTACACCTCACCTTCTCGTCCACCAGCTCCACCTCTTTGCTGCTCTTCAGAGCCTGGACAGAATGGAACACCACCAAACCAGGTCAACACACAAATACATTACGGTATCCTTTTGGAACGGCCATTCATTTGTTTCTGTTTTGTTTATGTATGCGTGTGAACTGAGAGAACCATTAAAGCCCACGGGCGCATGTAACTTTATACCTTTCAATCCGGAGGGCTACATACCTCTGTGTCAATTAGTTGTTGCTACATGTAGCAACATAATTAGTTTAAGAAAGAAAAAAGAAAAAGAAAAAAAAGAATTTGAAGGTTTTCAGAAAGAAATACGGTTAGGATTTAGAAGGTGTTTTTAATAATCGGCCTCAGGTCTAAATGGATTAAGAAAACCTATAAGAAATACCAAATTGAACTTCAGCGAGGCAATGTGCTTGCTCTTTTAGAACATAATTTTGTTTTGATTGATTGAAATATTTATAACAGTTTGCAGAATTACAGTACTACATTTCAAGCACAAACTCAATACAAAGACTGTTACCTGTGAGTGGACGACCCAATTAAGCATTACACTTGTTTACAAGAGGGTCCACCTTGTCCTTGTTCTTATTGACCTGCCGAACATCTCGCAAGGAGTAAGCTGAAGCCTTAACCATGTTAGGCAGCCGCATGAAGGGATAGAATGTCTTACCGCCACGATGAGGCTGGTGTCAGTGGTGAGAGCCTGGACTCTGTGGAAGCTGGCGATAAGAGAGATGGGGAGGAAACCCTCTACGTCCATCTTCCTCCTCAGAAAAAAGTCTCTCTCCAGGTTGTGAAGGCTGAAGTAATACTCACTGGAAAAAAGGAAGACACTGAGTCACTCTGTGTTCTTTTACAGTCTAAAAACAAAAGCGTCATTATAGGCAAATATCTGAGGGGCTGGGGAAGGGGGGGACACAGCAATTCAAACATTATTTCTATTTTTGCTACTTTGGAAGATTTTTTAAACATATTTAAAATATAAAATACTACTGTTGCTACTGATAAGGTAATCTCACTTGAGTACCAGAGATATACAATTCTCCAGTTACTTATTTCTAATAGGGCATTGCAACCCCCAGGGCTTCTGCACATTTTTGGCAAGGCGCATTCAATTTTCACAGCTATTGCCAGCTCTGTAGCGAGGTTCCCATGACCCATTTTTGTCAGAGTCCAATGCTGACGTGTTACATTTTAATGGTTTGCCTTTTGGCAAAATTCCCACAGGCACGTCCCCCGGTCCTTGTCAAAGAAAAGTTGCTACGGTACACAGTCACACACACACACAGTCCACCATGAGCCTGGGGGTGTGAGGGAGCGTTTGTTAAGAGTTGAGGATCAAGGATAGAAGAGCAAGATAATACTACATGAGAGCGGAGAAGACAAAATTGTCACTATCTCCTTCCTTCCCTCCAAGTGGTCACTCACTGTCCCATATCATCTTGCTCCCCGTCAACGTGACCATCCTTCTACCCATTTCTCCCCAGTCCTTATATCCCTTGCTCACACACAGACGCGCACCCTCCTCATCCTCTCCCTCCCTTCATCACTTTCCTCCTTTCACACTCTCCCTCTCTCTCTCTCTCTCTCTATCTAATAATTCACCCCCTCTCTCGTCCAAGGCAGTAGGCCCAGGGTCTATATTTAGGACATCGCCACTATTCTGGGTCTGGGCCTGCAATGAGGCCAAGCCTGTCACTCAGCGACAATAGAAACACTGCCCCCTGCAGGACAGACACCCGGGGAAAAAACAGAACACCTTTCATTGAGTAAACAGTTTCCGTGCAACACATATGTTAATTTCCCATTTTTACCTTTATTCATATAGGGAATGTTTGCTGAGCACACAACTTATTTTTATTCCTTATTTACACAAAGTCACACCTATGACTAACCAATAAAATTATTTATTTTTTCCATTCTTTTAGAAAGGAGAGTGTACACTGTAGACAAACAAGTAAACTGAAGGCAGAGAGAGGGGGAGACTGCGTGGCTGCGAGGCCATCCGCTTCTTCTTCTTCTTCTCTTTGTTGCCCTGTGGGGTAGGTGGACGCCTCTGACTGGAGAGGAGGAGGGAGCTTTCTTCCTTGGCCACTGGCATTTATTAATTGCTTTTAGGGCTGTTCTTACAGGTATTTGTGTATTGTTTTTGTTGTGTATTTAGAGCACCCCAACCAATTATTTTCACAGTGCAAAGGGACCCTGGGGCATGGCTGTCCTGTTGTCGCCGACTGAGGGGCAGGCCTTTAAGGAACCTTTGCATGCACACTCCCGGTAGACCTCCACCCGACCTCCGCCTATTTTTTATTTTATATATTTTCCTTGATTCTTTGGATCATGATGCAACATATATGCCACGCTCATTTCCACCTGACTAGATTAAAGTGTTAAGGTGAAATGTTGAGCTATTCTGTATCTAATGTTCTTACATGGAAAAGAAAATGGTTCCCTGGGCCGTGGCTCAGCGATTGTGTACCGCGGGTTCAACTCCCGATCCCGACTGTCTTTACTGCGTGTCACCCCCCCACCTCTCTCCCCATTTCCTGTCAGCCTACTATCTATCCCTCTATAAAAAAATATAAAATAAAAGGCAAAAGCCACAAAAACAAACATTTAGAGAAAATGGTTCCTACATACTGTTATGTAATCAAAGTGCATGGCCATCATCTTCAACAAATTAATAAATGAGACGGTACTTACATTTGGCGTTTGACGTACTCCTTGAGCAGTTTCTCATCTACTGTGTACATCTGAAGCTTGTTTCCATTATCATAGTAATAATAGTTGGAACCAAACTCAGCCGGGGCCTGACCACTGGAGCCATCAGATGACTGGCCGTCCCTGTAGATCTGAGAGTACTCATTGCGACCTGGAGAAACAAGACAAATGGATGATGGATTAATCACTGACTAAAGAAATTAGAATAGACACAAATGTATGAAAAGGAACAGGATTAACTAATTGTTGATCCTGTTCTGTTATATAATGATAACAAAATAACAAAGAACTGATCCATTACTATTGACACGCCAACTTAAATATCATCCCAACAAACAGTATTTTGATTTTGAAAGCATTGTATTTAATTGAAAATATTCACAAATTGCCCCACCCCACACACACACAAACACACAGGCAAAAAACGTCCTTCATCAAAGAGATTTTGCTCTTACTTCATACTGGGGGTGGCACTTCCGAGTATGATGCAAGTGTAAAATTGACAGGTGTGAATATGGTCAATGATGTTTTATTTTACCATTACCTCGCCCGCGACCTCTTCCCCTGCCGCGGCCTCTCCCTCGACCCCGAAGACCTCCGCGAATGCTGCCTCCATCACTCCGCACGCTGGCAGAGTCGTCACCATAGTCCCTCGGTTCTCTCCTCCAACCTAGGAGGGGGAAGAATGTGGCGCAAATTACGATCTAATCTAATAATTCCCCTTTTTATTTTCTCTACACTCTAGACTAGGGCAGTGTACTCCCCTTGTGTGTATTTATAATGATTTAGACAGCATAGATATGAACAAAATAAAGGGAGGCTCCGCACACTCAAATCTGTGCAAAATCGGGTATTTTTTTGGTCTATTGACCTTCTTTAGGGCAGACAGTAAAACATTCTAAAATAGAGTGAGACAGTTGAGGGGAGGTACTAGTGGGATTTAACCCTAAGCCAGTAAGAGTAGACAGAGGTAATAATCTAATAATTATATGAAACAGTGTCTCCAAACTTAGAGTAGGCTTGTCACAATTATTACATAATCGCAATTGTTATATAATATTATAAACTTATTATAATATTATATATTTTCAAACATTTTCAAAGATAGTAGAAATGGAAGCCTAAAAGCCAAACATGAATGTCAGTTCTCATTCATAATGTTCCAATGTTCAACGACAGAAACGCAATTAAATCATTAATCGCAATTATTTGAGTGCCAATTAATCATCAAGTAAAATGTCATAATTGTGACATTCCCTAACTTAGAGCGAAGGAACCCTGTGAGGGGCCTCCTATAGTCGGATATCAATGTGGGTAAAGGGTCACAGAACGAGAAAAATACTGTTTCAGGATAGGAGTAGCGTAGCCAAGCAAACTGTTTGTAAGGTTATCAGTGGTCATAATGTACGTTCAGTAAATGGCTTATAATACTGCTTTCAGAGAGTTCTGTTTGTTTAATACCCGCTGGTGTTGCTACTGCAGTATTACAGTGGAACTTTATCTGTGGCAGGAGAGACCTGAAGGACAAAAAAGGTTGGGAACTCGTCCGATATTCAGATGTAGTTATGTACGGTAAACAAATGCTGTTCCACTGCTGCAGCAGACAAAGCTGTTACACTGAAAATAAATTATTAGCAAGATAAAGCCTTGTTAAGGGTGTGTCCAAGACTTAATATGTATACAGTACATACTAAAGACAAATGCAGCATAGAGTTAGAAGTGAGCAATTTCAGCATGGCTATATAAGCTAGGACTGCACAATTAATCATCACATTTTAATCGGGATCATGATTTTGGCTCCCCACAATTGAAAAAGAAGAAACTCTTGCAGTGTCTTCAAATGCAAATAAAAGGTTTTAATTAAAAAATGTATTTTCATTTGAAGACTTTAAGCAGTTATATTCACATCCATCATGCAGGTACAATGAATGGAGTGAAAGACTTCATATTTTGCTCAGAGGAGATGGAGTGAATACAAACAGTATTTAAGTCTGCAAAGATGTGTTAATTAGCAGGAATATGTAAAAGTGAAAGCATTGCTCTGTTGATTTCATTTAGTTATACAGGTACGTTTTGGTATTTATTATGGAGGAACTGTTTTATTTTGATTCAAACCTACATTAGCAGAAATATCAAGTAGCACAACATGAATGAGAAAGCAGTGATACAGTATGGTTGTGTCAAAAACAACATCTAATCCTGATCTCAATATTGGTCAAAATAATCGTGATTATCATTTTGGACATAATCGTGCAGCCCTAATAGCAGACTGGAGTTAAGAGACTCCAATTGAGTAGATGGCAAGTACCAAAACACGTTGCATGCCTAAGGTTACATCATGTCAATGAAGCACAGCACCACTGCAGATGTAGGAAGCCAAGGATACAACAAAACAAGCTACTGCCAACTTACTCCTGGTGCTATCATGCGCCCTGTTACTATGGAGCGTGTGATTGGGTGACATGGGGTCAGGTGACACGTGGTTGGAATCTGTCCCGCCCTCGCCGGACATTTCCATGGCAGCACCGCCATCCTTGGTCACTTCCTCCAACGGCAGAGAGACCCACTTACGTTTGTTACCTAGCGATGACGCACACCGACAACACAGCAGCTTTTGAAGAGTTGCGGTCCAGAATGTTCTGTTCCAGAACTCTTTAAAAAATATATATATATTTCTACTCCAAAAAATGCTCTATGCATTCATTATGTGTGTATGTAAGACTAATCATTGTGTCTATTCCTGCACTATACCTGCATCCAGTGATCTTGGTACAATATAGAAATTGATCTATTGAAGATTATGACGTTCAAATGTACATATTTTTTGTTTTGATTGTATTGCTGTATTGTGCTTTGGCAATGTAAACTTATGTTTTCTCATGCCAATAAAGCCCTTTGAATTGAATTGAGTGTGTGTGTGTGTGTGTGTGTGTGTGTGTGTGTGTGTGTGTGTGTGTGTGTGTGTGTGTGTGTGTGTGTGTGTGTGTGTGTGTGTGTGTGTGTGTGTGGGGGGGGGGGGGGGGGGGGGGGGCTATATTAAAGTCCTTCATTCAATCTCTGTAAAAGAATATAGAGAAAAAGAATAACAGAATATAGAGAAAAGAATACCGTTGCTAAGTCCATTATCCACCATCTCCATGGGGTATGTACGGTATAAGATGGCTGTTATGCCTGTGTTACTTTGTGTGCATAGTCAGTGTGAGTGAATCGTGTGAGAGGTGCAACATGCGGGAAAAACACCATGCATCGCATTGCACCATCCAAACCATGATCAGTAAGGTTGTATGCGTTTCAGCAGGGGTTTTCAAAGTGTGAGGCATGTCAATCTGGTGAGGTGCAAAAGCATTGCAGGGTGGGCGTGTAGAGATGTGAGATGTCTGTGGTGATCTACTGTATATTAGTTTTCCTGAATCTAGCACACAAATAATGAAATGAATAAAACCAAATAAACCTTTCAGTTTATATAAATTTCCTCTCTCCTACTTTGCACTCTGGCATTCATTCATTTGTAATTGTGCGTAAAGTTCACTCTTTACATAATAGTAAGAGACTCTCATTACTAGCAGAAGATAGTAGCTTTGTGGTAGTGTCTGTGAAATGGCGGGTACGGTTGTCTAGTTGTTTATTCAAAGAATGCATGGGGTTTGAAAACCCCATGCATTACAGTAATTAAAGATAAGAATTGTGTGATCCTTCATCATACATAAAGTAGGCGGTAGCCATTACAAATGAAAGCATTTCAATTTCACAAACAGTCCATCTATCACACTTTATTATCCACCGTTTGATTTAAAGGATGCAGTTCGACATGCTTCACTCAATGGCAGATCACTCTCACCTCCCCTCTTCTTCAGGTCATCGTTCTTAACATCCTGTCCTGTTTCTGTGTCTCCATCCTTGGGCAGGTCAGCCAGAGGGTCCTGCTGAGCCTCCTGGTTCTCCTTGCTGTCACTGCTGTCATGGCTGCCGTCATCAGGCCTCTTCTCAGGTCTGTCCTTCTTCTTCTCACCCTTCTCTTTACGTGGGGCTGGAGGCTTCTTTCCGTCAGAGTTTTGGACATTCTGCTGTTGCTTGGAACAAGGGAGATATTGTCTTGGTCACAGCTCCTGAAGCTGTACCCAATTTCTACAAGGTACAAACTCTGAATCCAAGGGTTTTAGGTGTAGCTGTAACTGCTGGCTAACTCTGCCCTGCCATATCCTTGCATATGTTAACCACAGCAAAGTGCAAACCCCCATGCCTAAATGATAACACTTTTACCGTTATATTTAACCTTAGCCAACTGTAACAGAATGCCTAAACACAACCATCTAAAATAAATGGTAGCCCACTCGCCCTGAATGTGTGTTACCAAGCTCAGCTCTGGCTTTTTGAGAATTTCATTGTGGGAACGATACCTCAGTCTATTTTCCCACTCTATGATCTCATTAAATCAGAACAATGGGACATAGGTTCTAACTAAGTCCGCAAAGTGTTAATGTGGTTACCCAGTCTCTCTGAATGCACAGGTACCAAATAGTGAAAACACATGACAGAGTGGGGTTGGAATGGAAATCTGCATTGACTCAAGAGCATCATAACTGAATGCCACTATGCTAAAACATTCAGTGCTCCCTCTAGTGAACAAATGCAAAACATCACCTAGTATAAGCACAAAATCATTTTTGGTTTTAGTGCACCTCCATCCAACCGTCCATCTTAAACAAACCTAAAGAGGTAAACACACACACACACATTTTCAACCACACACAGTATCATACCTCTTTGGCCAGTTCACCAGGAGTGGGCCAGTTTGTGATATCACTGAAATCACTTGACTACAAAACAGAAAAAACACAGACAGACAAACAGAAAAAGATCAAGTAAGAAGCATAACAGTATTAGCAGTTCAATACTTCCTCCTTAGTAGTCGAAATGAATTATCCGCTACACATTTCTCTCTATTAGGTTACTATAAAACCAACAGAAATGAAAGAGGCCAGTGTTCTTGTCTGTACAATAATGTAAACAACCGATAGCTGCATGTCTGTGCGTGCGCACGTGTGTGTGTGCGTATGTGTGGTGTTTGTGTGTGTGTGTGTTAGAGTTTAACCCCGGGATGACGGGATCCGGGCTTCCAGGTACAGTGCACGTAATTTCCCGCCCGGGAAATGGCTTCGGGACCCGTCGTCCTGGAGGTTGTTTTTTTCTTTTTAGAAATTACACTAATTACACATTTGCAAAGCAGGATCAGTATGATCTACTGGAGGGTATTGCTGGTGGCATCCAAAAAAAACCTTAACAAAAAAGTGGCTTACAAATGTTATACCAACTATAAATGAATGGATTGATTTAATCTATAGTATATTTATTATGGAGAGAATTACATTCAGCTTTAGAGGTCAAGTTGAAGTCTTCACAGATAACTGGTTTAGATGGATTACTCATGTCTGTACCATAAGACCTGACTTTGTTTAAATTCAGTTAAATCTGTTTAACCTGTAGAAGCAGATGCACCCGTTTGAGGTACTTATGTATTATGATCATCAATAGAGAAGAGAGGCAGATATCTCCCCTTGTGTGTAATGTATGTATATTATATCTTGTTTTGTTTCTGTTGTATGTATTGTCAATTGTCAGTCGTTTCGTTTACATGTATGTTTGATTAAAATGTGCAAACTACTTTATTACACTAAAGGAGTTGGCACCCAGAGCGTGTTTTTCCCCTGATCTGAGTGGTCAAATATCCAATCTGAACCCTCCCATCATTTTCAAACATGTTTGATTTATATATATGTATCAATCACACTACTGTATGGAACAGTGCAGCGGCCGGGACTGAGAGAAAAAACGATGCAAGAGAGGGGACAGCAACACACACGGACTGACACCCCCAAATATACGCTATAATGATGTCCATATAGATTAGAGAATCTATCCCCTTAAATGTATAATGTGCCTGGTATTCCTTGCATGCCAACAATGATGAAACATAATGGCTTTGCAGTTTGCATTGATGAGAGACGTATCTGCTACGTCTCTCATCAAATGCAGCTGCAATCAATTTATTAAACGACCAAGCTCCGATGTAGCCTACAGTGTTGCGTCCGGAATATATAAAGCCTATTTAATGCCATTTAAATTCAAGCCTGGATTATCTTTTGTCGCACGATGGTGCCGTGCAGATATTGCCAGATAACATTATGTGATGTAGCCTACAAGACCAGATGAGACGCGTTGTCAGCCTGAGCTCGCTCTCTCTCGACCTTGATACAATATAATCAGTGTGTCGCCGTTGCATGCCCTGGCCGTGCTGGCTATTTTCATACCCAATCGGACTTTTCATAAAGTACAAAACGAGATGATCACCTTCTCAGCGGAGAAGGGGACCCAGCACTGCTCAAAGGGTGAAAGACCATGTATGTGAAAGACGTGAGGTCGATTATTTTTTCCCGTGCTCCGACATTCGCTCCGATATTCATCGCAAAAAACGTGTGTAATTTAATAATTGAATTGTATGTTCATATTTCGCTCAAATAAAACGTTTTAAACAATGAAATATCACTGAAAATATTAAGTATCTACATATAAATGCATTTTAGTGGGCACTTTCTTTCTATTATTTATTTTTTGGACCGGAATTCCCAAGTAGCCCCGGAAAATTCCCGGGATTTAAAATGAGCCAACTCCGAGAAAAATATGAAACCTGTGTGTGCGTGTGTGTGTGTGTGTTGAGTGCGAGTCCGCAGGGCCCAGAACTTGATAAACAGCCCTGGTCACAGCTGAGTAACTTTCTGCTGGTGTCAATATTGGACAGGCTGATAGCAGATCAAGGGTGTACACTAGAGTAAGATTAGACTGAAGGAATGAACAGTTAATTGTCTAAAATAAAAAAGGAAATGCTGACTGTGGTTTTCATACAGAGGAAAGTTATTTCACGTCTCCTTGGGGTTCATGGCCTGAACACACACACACACACACTCACGCGCACACACACACACACACCTCATCTTTTAATAGGTGCTGTAATTTGGTCTGATATGATGTCACGTTTTGCAGCTAGCATTTTGAACCATGGCCATATACAGTAGATGGTTCAACCTGGCCACTGAAACTTGATAACATTTTGCTGCACTGCTTTTAAGTGGAAGTGAATGTTTTCTCATTTTAAAAATAATTGCTACATATCCACAAACACCTCTTCTCTTTCAATGAATCTGCTGAACGTGCTAAATATCAAATGTGCAATTATGGTTTGTACTGTATCTCACAGAGCCAAACGCAATTTCTAAATGTGATTCAACAAGTCATCCAAATATTTTTTATGTCTGCAGTTTGCTCTACCACTTCAACCTGTTATTCAAAAGTCATGTGCCATAATTCTCTCCAGAAGAGACACATAAAGGGCATTTCAATATAATGTGACAATATAAAACATATGGATCAATAAATATTGAAATATGTTTTTAAGTCATATTCCCCAGCATTGTGCCTTTTACTTTAATATAAGTGATAAACTAATGATTTGTCCCCCAGCTACAAATACCTGAAACATTCCAATATTCATGTCACTTGGAATAGGAACGATACCAAAATAAAGTGTTTTTTTTCCCCAAGAGACTGGTGAACACATCCATTTTGTTTGTTAACTAGGGTTCATGCCATTTACTCTGATATCACACTTTGCTCTGGATCAGGCAAAACGTCTAATGCCTAAATTCAACAGTAAATTGAATAAAAGTTTTAAACTAGCAGTTGTAGATAGACAACCAATTAAACATGTGAAAGCAGGAACCAAACGTGGTACTTTTGCAGCTCACACAGATGTGCTCTGCCGACAGGAGAGCTGACAGGCGCAGAGGAGAAGTAGAGAACCTATTGCTGGTCTCTTAGTTGCAGCCCGATTGTAAATAATGTATTGATTGATTTTTAATGAATTGCTCAATATTAATTAGTGTGGTTGCCTATGGCGACCATACTATTGTTCCCCTACTTTGGAATACTTTGCCGCGCTACTCCTCCCACAGTTTTTGCCGCACGCACTCGAGCCATATGTCAAATCGACCGGTTTCGTCGGGAATCGTGTGCTATCTCCTTGCTAAGAGATCCGTTGTATAGTTGAATTGATATTAATTAATTACTTCTCCATTGACTTATAATGGGAAGATCGAAGACTAATTACGGCTCCAATTTAAGTATTTTTTCCTTTAGAGACCGTAAGCACCATATTTACAAGACTTAGGCTGGAGGTTCATAATAATTATGAAAATAAATTGAAAAGGAATTACATCGCTCAGCCTCATGGTGGCGCTATAACAGCCCACTTCACGTTTTTCCCTATAACTCTTGAACCGTAAGTCGTAAAATCAAAATGTCCTTTTCCATGGATTCCTTGGATCATGACGGATCTCCCCGCATAGGCCACGCCCATTTCCGTCTAGAACGAAATTGCACCAAATTTGCATTTTCTTCAAAACACACTTTTTGCTCCACCTCCAACAGATTTTGTCCAAATCTCACACAATTTGGTACATCTCTGGTGCTATCCGATTACTTAAACACTGGCAGAAGTTTGATAGTCCATACCGTTCGGCCGTAATCGGCTTCCGAAGTTAGTAGGAGGGGCCTATTTTACAAAGAAGGCCACAAATAATGAACGGAACGTTCAATCCACACGGAATTTTAATCACATATCGAGAGTGGTTCGCCAAAAACAATTGCATTTTCACCCATAGGGGGCGCCGCAAATGCCAAAAATGTCACTGTTTGTTGAAAAAACAATTTGTTGGGGGGCTCAATCCCCACCAAAATACTTACACATGATCTCAAAGGTGATGTGACCATTTCATTGACTCGTAAAATTAGTGGGAGGGGCCTATTTTTTACAAAAAAACTGCAACATGTCACCAAATCAGGATCCGATCAGCGCCAAATTTGAATGGCATGTTGTTTGGCCTTGGCCTCTAACACAACACCTCCTGGCAGACTCCTTGGGTCCCCAACGACGTCGGTGCGACGGGTGCGATGGAGGCAACCATACTTTGCAATTTCCCAGAATTGCTTCTTTCTAGTTAATATCACATCACAATATCACTATTGCCTTGCACTTAATTTGAAAAATTGTTGTAGTTTGTCAAGCTGTTTCTGTTTTTCTTTGGGTTTCTTTTGTTGTCTTTGTTTTTGTTATGTTTTTTTGTTTTTATTTATTTATATTTGATCTGATGTCTGTTCATTCATTATTTGGTGGATAAAAATTTTAAATAAAAACAATATCACAACTTGCGCTACTTCATTGCCTTTGATAGAAGACACAAACGTTGACACCAGTTGACACTAATAAAAGCTTCCCATTGGCTACTGTAAATGGCAATCAATATAGTGTCATCCTATCCTGCCCTACGGTTTTTACAGGAATCATGTATGTAGAATCAAATATCATGATTTCTGTCAATTTCATGGGGTCTTTAATATATAGCCAGCCTATTTATTTAATAGTTATAATTGTATATTTATAATTGTATAATAAAACACCTGCCTACTTGGCCAAGCATTACTGTCAAACCTTTCTGCAGGCTGAACACAATGGCTATAATTGTTTATAAAAATAAACATTACCTTGCTGGACTTTCTTGTCCTGGGCTTGGCTGCACGCACAACCTTCAAAGAATTCTGTTGATCTGTGGACATGAGGTCAACAAATAACTGATGTCATTCATCAAAGAGAATAGGCCTCAATCTTAGGAATAACAAAGTTTCAATAATTAGAAACCAATTAAAAGAAAACATACCAATGCGTATCGGCATGGCTGCTTTCATCAGGATACATATAATACTAAGTTGCAATGTACATAATTCCTGGCCCAGAAACCGACTTGCTACTACAAAATGCTAATTTTAGCACCATGTCATGATTATATCATTAAATAATATTCTCCCACCCCATAACTACCACTAGTGTTTAGCTCTTTTCCCCTCTTGTTCTATTCCTTTTACAGCCCAGTGGTAACAGTTACACTTTTTTTTTAAAGGAGCTCTGAGGCTCTAGTCTGGGAGTAGCACATTGGGGCTTGACATGGTCCCTATCACAGCACAGAGGATGGTCGGCTTGATAAGAAACACTTTACATGAATGGGTGTAGGCCTTTAGTAACCTAAAACATACACCATATATACACCCACAACATTGGTTGTAGTAAGACATGATTATCGTACAAAATATAACACTGACACTTCCACTGTAGGTACTCACTACTCACACAGTAAATTGGTTAATTTGTTGTTAATTGGTTAAATATCTAAATTGCACAGTAGCACATTCAAATTTTAGTCAATTATGAACCCACATGATAATTATCTATAAGCCATACCACTCATGTCAGTTGTAAAAGTAGGTCAGAAAAAAACGTATGTATTTTTAATGAACTTTATAATAGTACCTTACATCATGTAATATGATGTTGATGATAGACAGGACCCTCACCCTTACTATTTTATAGGCATGTCCTCGTTACATGAATGGACACAAGCACAGCAAGCAAGCATAGACATCTCAACCATACATTTAGCCTACATCCACTGGTTGTGTAGAGCAACACTGTAAAATGATGCCTTACTATCGTGTAGAAACACAGCCATACACCCACGTCACTGCTTGTACAGTAATGTTGTAAAATGATGCCCATGCATGTCACTGGAGCACATACTTCAAATACTGCTGTCCTCTTACTTCTCCACAAGTGTGCACACATAAGGAATAAGGAATCAACTAAAGCTCTTCCTCTTACATAGTAATTAAATATAAGCCTTGTTTAGCTTTTCTTGTACTTTATTTGTTTGGTAAAGCACTTTGCACTGCATTCCTTGTCATGAAAGGTGCTCTATAGAGTTTATTATTATTATTATTATGGCAATGCAATTAAGCATGTTGGGTCATGTCACTGTCCACTCTGTCAGTGGTAATTACTGGTACTAATCATAAGGAAATTGTCAATAATAATCTGGATGTAAAATATGCCAAGCAATCGTATTTAAGTATATTGTGGTCTCTGTTTAAAGATATAAACTTGTCCCCCTACCCAGCTCTACTGGTTATTAAAGTTGTACTCTATCACAGTGTGTGTGACATGGTTGGTGGGAGGACTTGCAGGGAGGCAAGCCATTGGATATGTACAACAACGTGTTTGCGGAGCATTAAGGAGTTCACTGGTATAACTCACTTGTACAATGAGTCATTTCAACAGTAAACAACATAGTGGATGTTTTTTCCCACACGCCACCCATGTGTTATATGTTTTACGCCATGAAGCGTGGCACTCTTTTTGAAAAGTAAGAGAAAGGGTATATAATGATGCCACTAGCCGCTATGTGGCTACATGCTAAAGAAGTAGCAGTTGTCAGCAATCTCCACGTGTTTGAGTGCAATCCGAGCAGAGGGGGGATGGGGGGCAGATAGAATATGCCCATATGCCACCATCAGCGCCGTTGCTTATGCTTGCTTGGCATTTGAGTTTCTGCGTTTCATTAAGTGCCAATCGGCCCCGTCGCCCTGTTACGAAGGTTATGGTTTGGTTATAGACATTAATACGACATTCTTAGTTGTGTGGCATGCCTGTCAAAATTCAACACGCTGACACACATTGATGAAACTATACGTGTTACAACGAAATCGGTGACGTATCGAATACTGTTACTCAAGGGTGTCACTGTTTGTTTCCTTGCTCGACTATAAATGAAAAACAAATGTATCGAATGGATTGTTGTTTAGCAAGGCACATCAACATTTTAAAATATATAGATACATTGGTATATATTTAGCCTACGTTTAAGTTATTTGGATACATTATAATTATTGCTAGGAATCTTTTTTAACTGATTCTTTTAAGGTGTCACCCATAGAGCTATAAAGGTGTCACCTCACTATACAGTACAGATTAGTTGTAACTAGATTCCAGTGCCATTGGTTGTAACAACATCAAACCCCGACATCTTTCACACAGCGACCTCTAGGGGATACACAATTAACAGGACACTCATTTTCATGTAGCGTGAAAAACGCATGCAGTGCCAAGTGATGGACACGAACCCTGTCCTGCTGTTGCACTGCAACCAATATGGCAATGTTTGTTTTCAAGTGGCAACACAAAAACACCCCCTCACCTTTGTCCTGGGTGTTGGAGTTTGATGAGTTGATGGTATTGTTTGTGTTGTTTGAGTTGTTTGACACTCGTCCCGTTGTCCTCTTCGTCCAGGGGTTGACTTTCGGCGGTGGAGCCTCCACCAGCCCAACAACTTTATGCTTCTCAGCGGCAGAGTCAACGCCGCCGCCACCGCTGCTCTGAGCGGCGGTCTGTTCGTTCTCCTTGTCGTTCTCTTTGCACTTCTTGTTGTGCGACAGGTCTGCTGTGATCTTCTCTGACACCTCGGTGTTCTGTCCATCTGGCTTGTCTTCGGTCTTCTTATGATCTTGGTGCTTTGTGTCCGCTTTGTGTGGGGTCACTTCGGACTTGTTTTGGTTCTCCTCTCCGTCGGTTGAGCTGCTCGCTGTCAGACCCGAGTCAACGTTACTACACTCAACCTCGGCGGACATGCTGCTAAGTTTCCTAACTAACCCCACACACACGGTCGAAATCCAGCGTGAGTCTTTGGTCCTTGTTCCTCAGATTCCAGGGGAAATGCGTTTAAATCAGCGTGACAACAGCAACCGTCAACTTTGTGGTAAACAAGTCGCCAGCTAGCCGAACAGATAACGTTAGCTAGCTGCCAGCTACCATGCAGGAGTCAACGAGACCCAGTGGAGCTAAATGTTAGTTTTACCCCCCTGCTCGGTCAGCTGGATCACATGAACTGTACAACAAGTAGTTAACACTCACTATTTTAAAACGACGGACACAAAAAGGGAGTCCACTCACAACTCGCAAGTTTTTGGTTCGTAAAATGACTATATAAACGACCTCCTCCCCTCAACCTCTCTGGTTCCAACTACTACTACACGCTAAGCTAAGCTACTTCTTGACAGAAAGTAGAACTCAACTCGTGGAGTCTGGTGGCTCAAAGGCTGTAAACACTGACTCTGCCGCCCCCGCAGGGCCACTAATGCCATGATTTGCCAATATTTACGTATAAACGTGTTACTACTGGGATGGCATAAGAAAAGACATTTGATTATTATTAGTTGTTTCACAATAACTTGTCATAAAATATCATAACTCTTATACCAATTATTGTTTCAGAGCATACCTATTTACACGCACCTCGACAACCTCACCAATTATTGTTGTCATAACAATTTGTATTGTCATATTACTATATTATTATTGTTAATTATTTATTAGGTGGTCGATTTTTAAAATGGGTTACCCCTGAATAAAATGTATCTACCCTGGTATAAAATGCCATGCCCTCCACCTGAAAAAAAAATCACACCCGTGACCCGGGTGCTCTTATCATACATCAACATCATGATTCATCACACGTCATCTCATTCTGACCAATCACAATTTTCCTCACTTTTGTTTTCAATGTTTGTGTTTACACAGTTTTGTCTTCAGTGTTTGCAAACTTTGCATTTACACTGAAGTATTTATTTTTAAAGTATTTTTCAAATATTTTCTTTTTGCTGGTGAAAGTCAAGAGTTATTCATAGTCTGATTTATCAGCAGCACACTGGTCCTTGTGAGGTGCCAACCAACAGGAAAAATACTAATAATGAAAAAATGTATAACCACACACTCGTAGCTGCCAATGCTTCATACCTCCACAGTATTTTTTTTACTACAGAAGAGATTTGTTAGAACTGTTACCTTTTCAAAACGTCTTGACCACTCCGCTCCACTCTTCAAAACGCTAAATTGACTTACTACTGTCTTCCAGATCAACATATCCCCAACCAACCCTATTCCCAAACCTTTTACCAATTACTTTCAAACAAATTCTCAAGTACACAATTACAACACTAGACAAGTAGACAGGCTACTCATCTTCATACTCCCCTCTATCGTACCAGTCATAGTCAGTTTTCCATCAAATACAGAGGTACAGTAGTAGTACTACACTATACGACAAAATAATATTCTACTGGTCAGCAACAGTCTTCTCTTAAGTTATATAAGAACAAATTGAAGTATGTTCTGATTAACCAGATCACTTAAATTATTCTTATTCTAATCATTATCTTTTCCCTGTATTATTGTTACATAATTATATAGAAGCGTATATGCCATCTATGTTGACAATTCATTTTTCGATAGTCATGATAATAAAGCTTTTTGTTTTGTTCTAGACCTTTTCTTTATACTATGCAATCATGTTATCTAAATTATATGTATTGCATTCAAGTCATTCTTTTTTATGTTTTGTTGTACACAAGTTGAGGCCTCGTATAAGCCCATTGGGCTTCTTGCCTCCCAGCACTTTTTTTCTAGTATCTTCCCTTTTCTACTGTTTTTATACTGTGCTAAATAAATAAACCTAAGCAACTGCTAAGTTAGTATTAGTTGTGTGAATCAATATTTAGAAAATGTGCAAGCAAGAAATTGGTATTGGTATTTATTTACTTTTAAAATGTCTGTCCCACAACATATAAACTGGGTTAAACAAATGGCCAAAGTTACTAGTTACCTGCTTTCAATATCAACTGAAAGTCTACTATTTAAATGTAGTCATCAGCATGAATGAAAGTAGCAATAAGGTTAATATGGGCATAGAGTGACTGGTCAGCTGCGGTCCAGCTGAGGGAGTAGTAGTAGCTGGTCTGGTATAGATATAAGGGTGATCCTATGACAAAACAGAAGAAGATAAGATACATCCAGTTAAGATAAATGCAATTAATTATGCATGAATGTAGCTAAATACAGGTAAGTTTAATGCAATTCAATGCCCAATCAATTTATTTTTATTTTTATCATCATTTATTTTGAGGGTTTTCTCTTCTCACTTACATACAAGACAGTTATTTATAAAATACTAACAACAATGTATATAAAAACAATAATGAAGAATAATGAAGAATAATAAAAGAGAAAAGAAAAATAATAATAATAAAAATTCCAAAGTGGTACAGGGTTGTGAAATGCATGTGTGCAAGTGAAGTGAATCAATGTTTTAACAAACAAATGAAAACAAGCACCAAAAACTAAACAAAAAACTTGGTGAAAAAATAAAAATAACAGAGAGCATAACCAAGTTAAAATCGGTGTCAGAACGAAGCAAATATAAATTAGACAAGACGGGACAAGACAATAACCAAACAAAATCACTCATTCATACCGAGGAATAGGGAAAAGTGTGTTTTTGTGTATATAAAAGTACTATACAGTGCAAGTTTTATGTATTGTAACAGATTATTAATATTTATAGGCTTACCTTTGGTGGGCAAATTAGTTTGATGGGCTCTGTGAAAGTCTCAATCATCTCCTTCTCTCCTGCTGGCTGGAACTAAGGAAATCATTTTTGATGAGTTATACAGTAGGTGTCAGAAAGACAACAATACATATTAGAGGATAGTAGAATTAATAAATAAAGCCCTTCTTGCAACAGCTGAATGTTGCATGTTCTATTCTCTGTGATCCATCAGTAAATTAACAATCCCTGCTTTTTTACACATTTTCTTTTTTAATCACCATGTTGTTCCAGAGTCCTTTAGCCAGTTCCTCATGTCCCTTTATAGTGAAGTGAAAGCAATCATCTGTGAAGAAGCTCAAGTCAATGCTTCCATTCTAGAGATAGGAAGACAAAGAACAATTAGAATCACTTTATTAGCAATTTAACAACAAATTCCCTTGTCTCTGTCTTGTTTACCAGTATGTTCTGTCGCAACATGGTACATTAGTACAATGTACTGTAATAACAACATGGACAAAATGTATTAAGTAGAGATCAAAGGACACAGGGAGGATACATATATATGCTGTAAGAACAGGAAACTACACACATTACTAAGACAGACATACAAGTATACATACATACGCACGCACGCACGCACGCATGCACGCACGCACGCACGCACGCACGCACGCACGCTATATCATCTAATGCATGTGTGTTCAAAATATATCTTACAGCGTGTCTGGCTGGATTTGCGTGTGTTAAATAGGGCTGCAGGACCACAGCAAAGTCCTCCCTAAAGAAACGATCACTATGCAGTAGTATCTCCAGTCTTTTCTGTGAAAGAGAAGACATAGAAAAGTGATGTCCAAGACAAACAGATGCTCCATGCAAAGGAGTGTGAACACAGCAAAATATAAAAATAGACCTATATAGATATTTCTTTACACTCTCCGAGTTAAACTAACACATTGGATTTTGCTGGTGAAAGGCAGGGGACAGCTGGTAGTCAGCAGAGAAACTGCACACAAGGCGATCTGAGATGTTGTTTGATTTATAATTAAAGAGAGAGATTTAGTCAGTGTGTGAATTTGTGTGAATATGTGTGCATTTTTCTGTTATTATAAATTAAAGATCCAAGTGTCCCTCTCTTGCTGAATAAATACTTCAGTTGCTTCTTACTGTAAGCTCTTCTATGTCAAACAATAAGATAAGAATACACACAAACACACACACGCACACACGCACGCACCCACGCATGCACGCACCTGGAAAATGACGTTTATCTCTATCAGCTTGTTCAGTTCTGGAGAGTCCTCGGGAGGTACAGTCAGACAGGAGCAGAATTTCCTACAAGTAGATAATCAAGTATTTATTTTCAGTATTTGGTTGTAATGTGGACATAAAAACCAAACTGCTATATGAGGCAATTAGCCCTTTCAGACATGTGCATTGCAGTCAGAGTAACATTTGCCTGGAACCCACTTATTTAACAAACAACTAGGCCTCGGTTTTCGCACTTCTCTCAGTGGCTCCATAGGAAAAATCTGCACCACATTTACAATCATTCTGGGGATCTGGAACACAAACAAGTGATTGGTTATCAAGATTAAGTTCCTTTGTTGATATTTGTGGCACTGAATTTACATTGGACAATACAGTTCTAGAGTTACTCTACAAAGCTCTGCACATTTATTTACACTGGGGGATCAATGACGACCTCATGTTCAATATAGTCAGCTCCAGTTCAGCTCCAGTCTGATCATTTTCAACATTTTGTAAATAACAGACAATTCAGATCTTTGAATGACTTACAGAACGTTGAAATCCTACTTACTGTACATTTTGAGCTGTGATTGATTAGATCTAACCGTGAAATGAGTTACGAAGATTTTATTGGAGGTAATAAATGGGTTAGATTTTAACTTGATTAAATTATGATAGAGAACAAAATCTTACCTCATTCATCATCATTTCCAGAGCTATTGTCATGTGGTGGATAAAGTTGTCAGGGGAGAAAAGGGTCTGTGGGGCAAACAGGAGTGTTATTCTGTAAAAAGTTGGGCAATAGTAACAGTGAACTACACTAAGTAAGTTAGATACATCAACTGAATATTAATTTAAACAATACATTTTCATAGAAAATGTCTCCTTACATTGTCTTTACAATAATCACAAATGTCATTCATGCCAATGAGCACAGTCACCAGCTTCCAGTCCTCTTTGAAGTTTAGACCCTGGAATGGACAGAGCTTAGTTTGTCTTTAACACTACATGAAGGTGTCTCAATTCTAAAGAATATGAATGTATAATATCTCAAGGAACTATACGTACATGATAGGATTTGAATGTGTCTATCATGTGCCTTATCTGATCTGTGACATTTCTGTGAAGTGAAACATAAAGACACAGACAGATACACACGCACAAAGAAGCAGAGAGAATACATGAGTCACCAATGAAAGGGGCATCAATAAATCATTATCATAACATTATCAAATAAACATAACTATCATTTTTTTGATCTTTGAACCTCAGACAAACTGATAATACTGCAATACATGTTACAAAGTCAAACAGGTCAGTGGTACTGTAGATCATGCACTTAGAATGCACTCACATATTTCTCTCACATTGCCTTTTACTGTGGCTATAGTTTCAACTACCGTATACAGGGTGTAACTAATACAGGGTGTGTGCATTAAAAAGGGTTTTCAGCTTCAGCATGTCCTACTGTTTTACATCACCTCTATCAATAGAAAAATAGAATAGAACAGAATGGAATAGAGTTGGCCATGGTCAGAAAATCCAATAGTAAAAGTATAGTAAAAAAGAAAAAGCAGCAACATGAAAACAATTGTAAACTTGTTCGCAGTCACAAAAAAGAGCATCCGCTCTTATTGCTATACATTATAATAAACATTAGCTGACACACATTTTTAGTGACCGTAGTTACTTAGTAGAATCGCCAGATTTGAGTACAATGAATAATGAGTAATCTAATGTCATTAAAATTTATGAGACATGACTTGACATGAAATTGAATTGCCAGGAGTCTTACAGAGTGTTGTGTCCAGTGACAGCGAAGTTGAAGCCTGTGTCATTGATCGTAGTTGGTTGGCCATGCATGGTCACCTTTGGAGCTGGACCCAATATTTTGGGATTGAACAGTTTGAAAATATCTGTGAACAAAAGGGCAAATAATATATCTGTGAATACATTAACAGAAAACCAACATGTTTTCATATTAAAGCAAATCATGAGAAGGGTGGCTACAGCATGATTAAAGTACACAGCAGGTGAAGGATTGATAAATTACAATGTTGTCGGACCTACCTAATTCAATAGATGGATGGAGCCTGCACACCATATAAGGTACAAAAAGACTTCTTTATTTATTTGTCTGACAACGTTTCGATCCTGTGGATCTTCATCAGGCCACGACCCGATACTATAGTATAGTATAGTATAGTATAGTATAGTATAGTATAGTATAGTATAGTATAGTATAGTATAGTATAGTATAGTATAGTATACCCTGATGCTAGATAGGAGGATGTGGAGGGCTAGTTAGTGGTGGCTAGACCGTACTTTCGTAGTAGGCAAATAGAAATAATACTTTCTTAATAGTGAATTGGCACAAGCATTACTACAAGTACCAGACAGTGGCCTTGAAACTGGGAGGTCGGGGTTCGATCCCCGGCCGGGTCATACCAAAGACTGTAAAAATGGGACCCAATGCTTGGCACTCAGCATCAAAGGGTTGGATTGGGGGGTCAAATCTACTAATCAAATGATTCACGGCTGCAGCTCACCGCTCCTTTGCTGCGGCTCACTGCTCCAAGTGCGGAGAACAAATTTCACTGTGGTACACACATACATACTTAAAGTACAGTGTAGTATAGAATATCAATCATTTGTACACAGTACTACTCAGTGTATAATTTACTGTACATTAACTAGTTAGGCTACTTACTGGCCAGGGTAATAACATCTTGGTAAGTTCCATGACCTCCAATACTGCATTAAAGATAATAATATCAACAATATTAATACAGTATAAAGGGTACCGTATGCTCAATATACGCACGCACGCACGCACGCACGCACACACACAACGCACACACGCACGCACGCACGCACGCACGCACGCAGACACAAAGAACTTTCTCTCCTGTGCCTCCAATAACTGCTTGGTTTTCAGCCTTATAATTCTAAGGAGAATGTAATGCTCAGACTTAATTAGCTTATTTTTTTTATATGGTTAACATGAACCTATACCATTTCAAAAGAAAATTGAGATGTAAAATTAAAACAACATTTTCAGTAATTGAAGGGATCTTAGAGGAGCCGTTCTGATTACCTCCAGGACACTTGACGAAATTCAAAAGGAACTGCCAAAATGGTAGAGCCATTGGCGGCAATAGCTGTCTGCAACAAAATCACATAGGACAGCATAATGAATAATCGGGGCTGTGGCATTGATCACAATGGATTATGTTATAGTGTATTTATTTATATTGTTTACTATCATATATTGTTATGTATGCAGGTAGACAGGTATATACCTTTTTACATAATTGGTGCTAGCACTTTACTCCTACTGTATATAATATAATACTTCCACAACTACAGTGAGGCGACTCTGGGTAGAGCATGGTTTGGTTACAGCACAGTAAACAAACACTACACCAATTGAGAGAAATTATATAATATACACAATATAGAATAAGATAAACCCAGTTTCACTTACAGTCAATGAGTCTCCCATGGCAGCTATGACTTTAATGTCTGCAGCTTTCACAAACTCAACTAGAACAGAGGGCATGGTGTCGTTATTATAGGGACCCACTTACTTGTCTTAATATTGTCTTAATATTTTAGGAAAAAAGCTGAATCTGAATCACTTTATAATGTCTGTCAATGGCAAGAAAGGCTAAATAACTATTACAGTATCTGAAGTTACAATTAAATAAAATATAGACAATAGACTACACACAATAGTCTATAGACAAGTCACCTGAGGTGGGGACAGTAGGGGATGGAGTCATATCTGGGCAGCTGAAAGGAGGGTGCAAAGCTCTCTGAGACCACTCTCTCTCAAAACTCTCCTATAAGAAACAAACAGTTAGTTTATCACACACATTTAACTACTGTATTTATTTTGGTTCTCTTCATTATCCTACAAGGAGGTTATTGTGTGTTCACACAGTATGTGTCCTTAGTTACTATTCTAGGTGGCAAATCAAGGACCTGCACCACCAAGTGAGTCAAATGAAATACTTCAAGAGTACTACAGGTCTCTGCAGACCAGGTTTGGGAATCAAATAATACAGAACACCTAACAATTAGTACAAAGGTACAATATTGGCTCCTTTGACTGGACAGGAATAGCAAATAATAAGAAAGTCAAATAACTTTTAATAACTTTTAATAACTTTTTATTGAATTTAAGATGAATCAAATCTATAGATGATTGAATACTTTATTGTAGTAGTATAGTCAAAAGGTTAATACAAAAAGTGCCAGGGGGCATGTTTCCATTGTGGTCCAGTGTACTCAATTCATCAGATGATACTCACGACTCACAAGTCACATGTTATTCATATTTACTGTGAATTATCATGTACAGCAGATAATATTGGGTACATTGATAAGAAACCAGGAGAAAATACAGGTTAAGATGGTGGCCTGTAAATACCCATGCAATGCTTGCATTTGTCCAAGATAATCTGTTCAAGATATAAATGTGAGTGTGAGTTAAGGTTTTAGAAAGTATACCTGGTTGATATTCCCTTGATTGAGAGCTGTGGAAGTATAACCTGAAAGACAGGAGGAAAGTGATAGTATTCAGTTTTCTTGTCATTTGACCACGGACAGTTATTCAAAGAATATTTTCCAAAATAGAATTGCTATACTCGCAGTATAATAAATGTTGAAGTATACATAAGTTAACATATAATATAATATATTGGTAAAGAACATGGTACAGAAATATAACAAACAACATAGAGTTTCACAACACACTATCTCATAAATTGTATAGTGCAATAGGACACTGCAAAACATCCGAGATATACATACCACTCTACATACTTTCTCTGTTCTCTCTCTCTCTCTCTCTCTCTCACACACACACTCTCTAACACAGTAACACGCGCGCACACACACACACACACACACACACACACACACACACACACACACACACACACACACACACACACACACACACACACACACACACACACACACACACACACACACACACACACACACACACACACACACACACACACACACTTTCAGTGTCATTTCCACATAGGTAACACAACATATAATATAATATATTGGTAAAGAACATGGTACAGAAATATAACAAACAACATAGAGTTTCACAACACACTATCTCATAAATTGTATAGTGCAATAGGACACTGCAAAACATCCGAGATATACATACCACTCTACATACTTTCTCTGTTCTCTCTCTCTCTCTCTCTCTCTCTCTCTCACACACACACTCTCTAACACAGTAACACACACACACACACACACACACACACACACACACACACACACACACACACACACACACACACACACACACACACACACACACACACGCACACACACTTTCAGTGTCATTTCCACATAGGTAACACAACACTTACCATATGCTTGACATGTGGCCCAGACTGCAAATAGAAAATGGAGCAACATGGCATGGCTTGAGGTTTGAAATCAAATGCTGTCCTGCTGCAGGGATAGGCTACTTTATTGGGATCATTTTATGGCCTTCTTATTGAATATTAATGCACCTGACGGTCCTGACCTTTATTCTGTGACGGCCAAGTCAGCAGAATATACAATGGGCACAAGTGTAGTGTACACTACATCACTGGAGTTAATTATTAATTATGTTTTGATACAAGTTTTAGTTCCTCTTCAGGAAGGAATTTCTGTCAATATTATTAAGCAAATTAAATTATGGTCATGAAAGCTTTATGGGACAAGCCAGAAGAATATACAATGGGCCTACGTAATGTTTTGACATTTATTACATGGTAAATGGTGCATTTATATAGCGCCTTTATCAAAGGTGCTTTAGATAGATTGTGCATTACATTCACCCATTCACACCACGCACATTCATACACCAATGGCAGCTGAAACCATGCAAGGCAGTACATCAGGAGCAATTGGGAGTTCAGGGTCTTGCTCAAGGGCACTTCGAGGGGCTCTGGGGGAGCCCGGGTTCGAGCTGGAATTCTTGTGGTTACCATCCAGCAGCAGCCACTCTACCCCTGAGCCACTGCCGCCCCATTGTTATAAATTTGTTAAATATTAAAAGTTAACATTCATTTGTTTAGAATATGGCTATGTTTAACTAAGTTCATATTTCTTCTGAATAAGATTTCTTGCAACATAGATTATTATTATGAATGAACAACATAAAGCAAAGAAAATAAAAAACAGTGGGCGCGTCGTTCGAAAATACCGCACCGGAGCGCAATCGCCTATGCATTGCACAGTGCGCTCAGTGCGCAATTTCCGAACGCAGTAGGAACGCACCTTAGAGGATTTAAGGATTAAGGATTTTTTTAGGGTAGGGGTCACGGGGGCGTGACCCGCGGTGCGTGTTTGCTTCCAGTTCCAGCCATCATTCAGTTGACTTCCTGTCAAAGGTAAACAAATATGGATCACGACTCGACGTTTCGTCAGAAAAACAACACCAACATTGGCAACAATGTAACGCTAAAACAAGTTTTAGCCTACTTCAAACATGGTCGGAGGGAAGCGAAGATACAACGTGCGTTTTGCACCAGTGCGTGAGTATACGGCATGCCTTGGTTTATGTGGCATTGGTTTGCTTACCAGAGAGTGTAACTGTGTGTGTGTGTGTGTGTGTGTGTGTGTGTGTGTGTGTGTGTGTGTGTGTGTGTGTGTACAGAAACGCATAAAAAAGATCATGCAGAAGAACACTGAAGTGGGTAGGGTTGCCCAGGCGGTTCCTGTGATGATATGTATCCTTTTACTGTTGAGCCCAATATGAACCAGTGCATGGTTTGGTTCATGACTTGCTAAAATCCTAGAGTTATCTAACTAAACTATGTGTAAATGTAACCATGGACCTGCAACTTGCAAGTCAAATGGCAGAGGACGGGGAGAAGGGGATATTTGTAGTTTGACTGGTGTTAAGCGTTATGTGCTAAGCAAGTGAAATCAGCCAAGGCTCTGGAGATGTTTATCAAATCCCTACTGACCAAGACCCGCATGATGATGACCCAGTCCAAGCGTAGCGCTGTTTTATCAATTGCTCTTATGTAAGTAGTACTGTACTGTTTCACTTATACCTTGCTTCTTAACTTACTCTATTTATTATCAATTGCTCTTATGTAAGTACTGTACTGTTTCACTTATACTTTGCTTCATAACTTACTGTATTTATTATCAAATGCTCTTATGTAAGTACTGTACTGTTTCACGTATACCTTGCTTCATAACTTACTGTATCATAGCTATAATAATGATGCAGATGGAGAATCAATTCTCCCTGGAGAACTAATCACAAATCCCATATGTGTCATTATGTGACACAGAGATATATTATATCTGTGTATCTCTAGATATATTATATATCTGTGCATCTCTAGTTTATCTGGTCTTACCAGTCTTTAAGGCTTGTCCGCTTGTCTGGGACAAGTAATAAATCTTTCCGGACAAGTGCATCAAAATTTTACTTGTCCGTTGGACAAGTGACTCTTGGTTTCACTTTTTCTGTGACGCTCATAGCAGCCAACAATATTATCTGGCATTATTGTCTGGCTTTCCAAATAATCACCTTTCCAATATCGGTAATAGCCCTAGAATGTCTGTGATCTTACATACATTTCATGTATTCCAAATACACAGCAATAGATTGGTCCTATCCACGCACGGTTAGCAGACTGACCATGTTGTAGCACTGGTCCTATCCACGCATGGTTAGCAGACTGACCATGTTGTAGCACTGTGTCTGTACTACTGCGTTTGTACCCACCCAGTAATTCATTCCTAAGACTTGGAGTCAGATATTGTGCTCTAGTTTCATATCCATTTGAAAGTTCTGGCAGAAAACGTGTTTTAAGTAAAATATTGCCACTTTTACACTTCCACCCCATTATCTTCCTCATCCTCCTTCCTCCGTAGAAAGCAGTGCATAGACTCAGAGAATCTATTCCACTTCCTGGAGGAGCTGGCAGAGCACGCTTCATCTCTGACCCAAGAAGATGCTAGAACCATGAGCATGTGGTCCTTGTACAGGTAGAGATGGGATGAATTTATCTCGCTGAATGTTTTTGAAAATAATTGAAATGTACATGTGCATAGTTGAGCCGTGTAACCATCAATTTGACTATACTGTATGTCAACTATTGAGCTAGAGATCTTTGAAGTTTCAACATCTTGTATTGTGATTTGATGACACAGTATATTGAGTCATTGCATACATACATGAAGATTAGATTAGATTAGAATTTCAAGAAGGGTAGTAAGTGTACCAGCTTGCCTGATTGACTCATCATTATTAGGAAATGTGCCCATATAATCATGTCATCATGTGTCTGTCTATCAGTACTGTATGAGTTAAGTTGGATAAAGTAAGAGAATGGAATAAGGGTAACTGTGGGATAGGAATAGATCAGTGGTTCTAAAAAAACACTTGTTTAATTGGTTAATGCTTTACAATAATATTTTCCACCATAGGACAAAACGGCCGGAACCTTGTGTCAAAAATCAGATAGAAGTGGGAGAAAAGGCATCTAAACCCAGCCTCAGCTCACTGGACAACGATGCAAGCTCCAGTGTATGTGATCTGTTATCACTTTGATATTAGGTGATAGTGCATGCACGTACAGTACACTCTAGCCCAGGTGCTGGACAAACGGCAATACAGGAAGAAAAAAATAGAGTCCGCAACACTGGTAAAGAAACTCATCTCCACTGGTTTATTATTGATTCAAATAAATGAATCAATAATAAATCAGTGTAGCTGAAAATACAACTGCAGCTGCATGGAGGCAGCTCCTAATATGCACGCACATACACAGTCATTTCCTGACGTGTCGCTTTGTCTTTTGCAGGACATGGAGTCAGAGCTCTACATCTGCTTGTGACTGTGCTTGCAAAGCCACAGAAAATGGCTACTGTAACAACTTCCGACATGATCTCATTAATTTATTCTCATTCTTTATTAGTTTTTTCTTGTTTTAAGAGTCTCATTCCAGAAAGAGATGTCATTTTGGGCACAATGGTGCCTTCTCATGACTCTTCATCCCTGATGATGTGAAAGTAAAACGCTGTTTTGGAGAAACATTTAACCACTTTAACCCTAGTTGACTGGGGTCCCCCAGTGGTCTGTACTTGGTCCCCTCCCGTTTTTCCTTCACCGAAAATAATGACGCATCGCAAACTTGTAGAATTGCTATTTTCACAGAATGTTCTCCACTAGAATAGGGATGATTGGGTTCATAGGTTAAATTAATAAGTAGTTTCCAGCCCAACTTTGTCCAGCAATTGTTAACATTGCCGAGCTTGGAAACATCTAATTGTGAGATATTAAATGATGCATTGCAAATGATTCTTTCTCAAAAGTGGATAGGTGTTTTGAAATATGCAAATTCTTTGTTTTTCATAAGTGATTCTATTGCATGCCAGGGTGAGGTGAATACCATAGTTAAGGAATTGAAATTGTTCGATTATGGTAACATTTATTATAGTGAAGTACATTGTGTAACATAAAAAAGTATTGACTTTTTAAAATGTCTGTTTTCTGTATTACACAAAATAATATATATATTTTTTGTTTTGGAGTTGTATGGGGCAGTATTATTTGTTAACCCTTTTTTCTTTTGAAGAACAGAACACTTATGATATTATTGAGTATTATTAGAAAAATATAATTTTGTTCTAAGTATCCACAGATTGACATTGACGAGATGTAGCTCACATACTGGATACATGTTTGCCTTGATATTGTGTGTAGATATGCATTGACAAATCCTACCTGTTCGGTTACCAGCATTCTGGTCTATAGCACACAGCAAATGTACAGCTGGTAAAATGTATAATATATTTCAATCTTTATTCTTTACACATTGAAATTACAGAATGCCATATGTCAGTTTTACTTACTAGACACTGCTTATCAGTAATATTAGTATATTACTCATGCTGAATTCAGTACTTTCAGCATATGGCCTCATAGTGGTGAATGTATAAACTGAAACAATGGCTTCATTTGTTTGACCATACTTAACAAAAGACCTCAAAGTAATTTACACCCTTTTGAATACTTTCTAGTCCTGTATACATGGGGCGTACCTTTTCCTGTCAAAAAGAGAGAGAAATGTTTAATAGTAGCCTTTTGTAGTAAATGCATTCATGTATATCTTTTTAAAGCACTAACTAAATGGATGTTTTTAGAAGAAACTTTGCATTTGAATTGTGCTGTAGATTGTATAAAAACATTGTAGAAAGTAATCAGCATGTTCCTTTCAAGTGTTGATTCTACTAAATCACATGAATACACAAACTATGATGACACAATGTAAATGTAGAAAGAGTATATGAAGGTAAAAGACTTGTGTTATATTAGAGTTAGACCAAAAAAACAACTTGAAACCGGATATTACACATGTAAGGGCTAAGCTGGCATGAAGCTTTTCATCACAAAGCATTGTACAGACTATTCTTCACTGGTTTTGCTGTATCTTCTTTATTCTGTGGAGGTGCTGTAGTCTGTTTTTTCAGACGGTATACCATAATTTTTCCCTGTGCGTCATGTGCGCATATTGACCCACGGACCCCATAGCCCCACATCACGACTACCTGCCTAGTTATGTCTCAGGCCGTCCTCTTAGGTCCTCAAGTGCTTGCCTGCTCGAGGTGCCTAAAAAGATGGCGACCAAGAAATATGGTGAGACAGCCTTCTGCTTTTACGGCCCGGAAGTTTAAACTTCCACTACAGCTCGGACAGGCTCCCTCGGTAGTTCAAGACTCACCTTTTCATTATTGCTTTTAATTGAGTGTTCTTATTCATGTAATCACCGGTTTTATGCTATTGTCTCATATTGCACTGCTTGATTTGCTGCCAGTTCTATGCCCTTTGCTGTTGTTTAATTGCCATTTGTTTTACTGATATGTATATATATATTTTCTTGTTTGTTCTCTGCCTTGTAAAGCACTTTGCGATGCATTTGTCATGAAAGGTGCTATATAAATAAAGTTTATTATAGCCAGGGGGTCTGAAATATTTCACAGATTTTTAATGCTGTAGTGTATCATTCATTACAATTATGTTTCTCTGTAATTAAAGTGTTTTGCACACAATTTGAATAAAATGACTTGGCACGATTTATAACAGGCTACAATGCAAACTTAGATGAAAAGGTGCAGGAGCAAATAGGTTGTTTTGTATTTTCCATTATAGCATTAATTTTGTTTTATATTAATTGCATGGTCGAAATCAAGATTTTCTAATCGAAATATTTGATACATACAAAAGTAAAGTTGTGCTCCAATGAAAACAATCAAGTGAATACAGGGTTTGGTTTATTACAGGAAACAAAATCTGTACAAAGCGCAGGAATGAAATAATGAATAAATAGATGAACCCTATTCAGAAAATTTAAAATTTCTTTCTCGAATTTATAATTCAAAGCCGAATAAAGAAAACATTTTTTTAAGATGCTACGCAAGGTAACTGCATAAGAAATTGAAAATATTTACATGTTCAAACATTTATGTTCAGCCACCCTGCTGAAAATACGTTCAGATGTTTTCCTAACTCAGATGCTTAGGGCTGTCAAGTGTATGAGGAAATCAGAAAAAATGAATGTACAAAATAAACTGCTGGCAATACAGTACAGCTTAGCTAAGGTGACAGTCCACTAGTATATTTCAATTCCAGTAGTAATTTCCCCCCCACTACAGTTTTCAATGGAACATGCATTTCATGTTTTTTTCTACTACAGCTCAACTCAAAGAATTAAAATTAAAAAAACATTCATTTTCAAAGCAACAAATTATATATTTGTTGCATTTTCAAAATAGAAAAAATGACTAACGTTTAAAACTTTTATCTCATCCCTCTCGGAATCATTAAATACGTAATTACGTATAGCATGGGACTCAATTTCCATGAGTGGTTCCATAAAGTCGTTGTTTTAATTTACTTATTTCCTATCCTTGTGTCCCAAAGGCACATGGTCCATTTACGTTCCTATAAACAACAGACATGAACACCGAGGGAGGTAATGGAAATCTGGATCCAGAATGACTCAAATAAACATATCAGTTATCAGTTATAGAATTTAAATACGTCCTTTTTTCTTTCTTTTTTTACATACACACAGACAAGTGGACCGTTGCATTTGTTTTTCTGTTCCTGCCTATTTAAATGCATCTTTCTATATTGTTTTTTTAAGCTTCAATTGGGAGAGATCTTGTGCCAGAGAAACAAAAACATGATTTAAAAACTAAAAGAATACTACAATACATGATCTTCAGTAGAGTCGCGCTCCGAACCCAAACGTCTGTTTGATGGCTTCAATGTAGTATCTCTGCCATCCCTGTTTCGTTCTCTCCTCCTCACTCTCGGGAACCCCTCGACATTCCACCTTCAGCTCTGTCTCATTGCCTCTGTCCGAGAAGGTCAGTGTGATTTTCGCATAATGTTCTGTAGGAGGCAGGGCAAATTAGTATCCATGAGTATATAAATATATGAATGACATTGGTGTTTGTGTGATGTCTCATAAACTGTCCATCCTGCATGACATTTTCTATATATTATTTCCAAATTTAAAAATGTATTCATCTGAGATTAAAAGAGGTATTGATAGAGCTATTGTGCAGGCATATGTTCCGACATACCAAGAGTCAGACAGTCATTAGTCTGACACCCTACCCTAACACTAACCGCACACGGACGCAACGCAAGTCGTGGACGCAATGCATGTGGGGGGAGCAACGGGTGATTTGCGCATGTCGGACTTTTGGTATGTCGGATAAACGTCTGCACCCCATTGATCCCTGTGTGGAAATGTGTCCTCTGCGTTACATGATCCATCCTGAATATTAGTGGTCAGACATTGAGCAGTGCCTGGGAACCAGCTCCAGCTCTAAGGCCAGTGCATTGGCAGAAGTATGTTTCTAACATGTATTGACAAACCAACTCTAGTAAACATTAATTAAACTCAAACTTACCACAGGGCCAGGTGTTGTACCTCCACTTCATGACTATTTTCTGCTCATAAACCTAATCAGAAGACAAGTGAAAACTGTAAATCATCAGCAGAATATCACAGCACAACACAGCCAAAAGTATGCCAAGATATTAACACAAATCCAATGCAAATACACACCTCTGGGCACTAACATCTTCATAGAATAAAGTTTTTATGCTATCGTTATGTTTTTATATTAAACTATATATTTTTTAAGATATTTTTGGGGCTTTTTCTACCTTTGATAGTGTACAGTAAGCTGAGGGGAGAGAGAAGGGGAGTGACACACAGCAAAGGTCATCGGGATCGGGAGTCGAACCCGCAACACGGATTAGCAGCCAGCCAAGGTGCCCGGACTAATATGCCGGCCCGGGCCTTATATTAAACTCTGGGAAACGTATTGCATTCTGTAAGGTGAGAAGCGCTCACCAGCTCTGTGAATTCACCCAGCACATTTCCATCCAGCAGACGAAACTTTCCACCCTTCTCTGCGTTGACTGTTGCTTGTGCATGAGTGAATGCCTGGATCATCTACAACATAAGGAAAATATATATCTTTTTAAGGACACAATTGAAGTTAAGCCCTATTTATTTAACACTTTGACTTCTAAATTGCTCGAGTTACTTAATTGTAGAACACTTTCCCTGCGATTCGCGAGTTGCCCGAGTTATGTTTTCACTTTTCATTGTTTAATCCACGTTTTAAGTCATACGGGCAATCCACCGGACAGAATGGGATATGAGACACGTTTTGATGACGTCATCGCAAAAAGGTCCGTCGCTCCGGCGTGCAAAGGGTTATGGGAAATTGAGTCACTATTGTTTACAATGGGGAAACTGCCGGAGGAGGAAGCCGTTAAGCGCCCGGTCTGTTGTTGTGATCGCCGCTATGGAATATTTTTCAACACTACAACAAGCGATTACACCGTTGCAACTCAGCGGTTGGTGCAGTGGCTGTTCAAAGGTAACTTTAAACGTAGGCAGTCTAGCCTAAAAGACGGCCGTAAATTGTCAGCAGTTAACCTGTTAATGTACCTTGAACAAAACAAGTGGATTACATGGTTTTTACAGGGCTTTTGGTAAGGGAGGGATATCAAAAGAAACAGCTTTTAAATTGCAGAAGCTCCTAGCAGGCTGCACATAAACAGAGACCTTCCTACAAAATAATCACAAGAATATGTGGTACATCTGTTGTCTGGGCACCATGGCTTTGACACCTACAAACCTCACTACTTGCTTCCAGGCAATCTAGGATTTGAAGCATTACATCATCTATTGCTGCACTCACTGTAAGTGGTTCTGAAAAAGAGCACCACCTTAATTGATGTAAAAGAAAGGTGGAGGATGTCATGCTTCTCACCTCTTGGTTGATGAAGACCCTGAAGAGTTCGCCTGGTGAGGTCAGGAAGGTGTCCTTAATGCTGAATTTACAAGTAGGAATCTTAACACCAGTGTTGGTTGTAGGGGCTGAGCTGCCTGAGGAATTTATCTGTTAAAACAGAACAAAGCAATTCATTACTGTAAATGTGTTATTATTATAATAATATTGGAGCTCAGATATGAATAATCTTGGAAACCACATTCATTTATTATATAATTTATGTACGACTTGTAACTTGGTAAATGTCAACGAACCAAAATGTGTTTCATATTACTTATGCTATGAAAAGCACTTCATAACAGAAATAGAACATAATGATCATTTCTGGAAATTGTCTGTGGCAGAATCAAGACCCAAAACAGACAGAAATCAGAAAATATCACACACACACACACACACACACACACACACACACACACACAAAAGGTGTGAGCTGTCCTACTAGCCTGTTACTCTTACTACTACTGGCCTAACTGAAACCACAGGAAAAAAAAGAAATCAGGACCAACCTGCATTCTATCCACCTTGGCTTTGGACTGTGAAGATTGCGACTTGGAAACTCCATTGGCGGTGGGCAGAATCATTCCCTGTGTGAACTCTGTTGGGACAATATTGTGTTGTCCTCTTATATTGGCCATTACGGTTTATTGTTGTTATTATGGTTTATTGTTGGTTAAGGACTTTGTCATAATTATTTTCTATTACAACAGACTAGTCATCCTCATTTGTATTAACAAACTTTGTTAACCACTTAACAAGTCTGTAAATTCACACTCTTTACTACTTTCACTTGTCATTTCCGGGTTGTTAGACAGAGGCTGTCTGACAATGGCAAGGACACAATCCAACACAATTTGACTACACAGTGGTCAGTTGTTTTCTGGATTTTTTTATGGACAAAGAGATTATATATATATATATATATATATATATATATATATATATATAATTATTTATTTTATTTTATTTTTTCCTTCCAAAAACTAAGACGTGAAACTACATTCCACTATGACTGCGTGATTGTTCCCCTTTGAGAAATATTAACTCACCTGTTTTCAGGTAGCCGACGTAGCTTCCCAGGGATTCACGTATTTTCTCAGCTCCCTTTGTCTTCATTAGTGATGTCAGCGGTGTCTCCGGCTCATCTTTGTTTAACGTAATATTAATCTGGACAAATGTCACAACATTCCACCACTATAATTAATATGAATCATAAATAATGTTACTACTTGAACTAATGTTTTGCTGCTACCTCTGATACTACTACCGTTTACTAGAAAATATAAGGATACTAATCATGATTATGCCCCTAGTCTGAACAGCAGAGTGGGAATGGAATATAAGGCCAACCTTCAACCTTTTGGCTGTGGTTGGTAAGTTTATTTTCTAGTTTCACAGACAGATCACCTATCTTTCACCAAAGCTTAAAAAATGTAAGTGGCTTGTTAGCTAATTCTGTAAATGACTTGTCACTGCGAATACTGAATGGAATGGTTTGTTTGCAAAGCTTACATCAAGGTCTTCCATGTCATTCTCATCAGAGAGGTTTGGAACGTCAATACTTCCTTTGTATTTGATCCCTGCAGTTGATGTCCCTGGTAAAAGACACAAACAAACATACAGATTAATAATAATGCCATGGCCTATTTGTTCGTTAATATGGAAAGTAGTGAGTGTGTGAAAGCAGGAAATGATCACCAGTCAGTCACCTAAGTCAGGGGTTCTCAACGTTTTTGGCCGGGGACACCGGGAAATGCTTTGGCAATGTCTCGGGACCCCCACCCCGCCCCCTCCAGACCCCCAATATAAATTGACTGCTACAATAACCTTAATAATAGAGATAATACACCATAAATAAATACTGAAACCAGATATAATCATTAGGGAAGGTGTATGCATGTACTATGTGTACTACATGTAAACTCTTCATTTCCATTGTCCAGCCATTCAGTTGATTTTTTTTTTATATAATTTGGGGACCCCCCAAAATAATTTGGCTACCCTTCCCGAGGGGTCGCGACCCACATGTTGAGAACCCCTGACCTAAGTCACATGCTAGTATAACTTTGGCTGTGGCTCGTAGGTTTGACTTGCCCCTGCTACGGTGGCAGATATTGAGCCAGGCTGGTTATAGCAGCCCCTTGGCTGGCCTGGTAGTTCAAAGTTTAATATTGTAATAAACATGCCATTACATTACACCACTGTATGAATGGCTTTTATTTCCTAAAGTAGCTCCCGTTTCCTCTATTCATTCAGCAGTAATGTAATGAAACTATATAAAGAAAATGTGCACCAGAGACAGGGTGTATTTAAGACAGATTAATTAAGCCTAAATGTTGGTGACTCAATAACGAAAATGACTCTGTACCTGTCCAAGTGGCTTTCAAGTTCCATTCGTAGAAGAAGATAAGCTTCCCTTTGCGGTTGTTGATGGAAGCCTCTCCTTCCACCTTGCTGACCTCGGTGACCTCGCACGTCCCTTCCTCGTTCTCCACGCTCAAACCGAGGAGCAAAGCTTTTAGTTTGTCAGATGACCAGTTTGTCGCGTCACGTTCAGTCCTGTGAAGACCCATGAAATAGATGAGTCAAACTAATTCATTTGTAAAACCCTTGTCAACAGGCGCTTCACAGAAAGCAAAGAGCACAATTAATAGTCCTGTCACAATTATTACATAATCGTCCAATTGCAATTACGTTATAATCATTTTCATTTTTAAAAAATCGAATATTTTCATTTTTCAAACATTTTCAAAAATAATGGAAATAGCCAACAGACAAGCTCAAAATATGTCGCAATTATTTGACTGACAATTAATCGTCAAGTAAAAAAAATAAAACTAGGATAATCAGAAATTGTGTCCATTAGAGAATGTAAGACTTCTGATGAAAAAATATTGAATTGTTAAATATATTAGACATATGTACATGAACAACTATAACAAATATAGAAGATAATATATATTTTTAAACACCTATGGTTTGATTTGATGCTTTGCCAATCTGAGAACACATCAGCAAATAAAGGAGAAACAGCGCCCTCTTTTCCTTTGAATTAGTTGATGGAGTTAACAGTCTGTCTCGAGAGATTAATGCTTTGCTAACAAATCTTTCACAAGTGTCATTATTTTCATTTTGTAATAATACACGTACACTGGCAGTCTGGCACAAACCATATCCAAATAAGTTAGTCTAAGATTTAGACTCTCGTTCTCGTATATGTATTTTATCAATCGATAAAATACATATACGAGTCTAAATCTTAGGCTACAAAGAAGTCACAATGTAAGTCGTCCTGTTGACTCTGTTCTCTATAGACAATGTGATAACAAGGTTTATTACACACACCAGGGCCCACACAATGTGCAGTGGTGTGACAACGTTGACATCACAGAGGATAACTGTACTTGCTAACTGTACTTGCTAGCAACGAGCTAGCTAACTTGAGCTAGCCGTAGCCTTTTCCATCAAATAAAACTAGATGTAACGTAATTCAACGTTCCACTTCACCAGTATCCCATAATGGTGTTAGAAGACTGTAAAGATAACCAAAGCCCAACAGAAAAAAAGCTTTCGTTAATACAGCAAGCTCAGTTTTAGCTGAACCCATCATGTAATTTTGGTCTCTTCCTGTCCTCATCCTCTCTCTCTCACCAGTGCCAGTTGTTCACATTAGTGGCATCAGCTCTCTCCTCCACAATCCAGCGAGGGTCCCCTTCTCCCCATTTAGCCATCTGTTTAGCGGCGTGTAGTCTGATATGTCTTTACTTAGATCTGAAGAAGAGAGAAGAGAGAGACGATTCTGCCGGCGAGTGGCCGTCCACTTGCGGTGCACGTTTCTAGAAACCTGATCGTCTCTCTTCGCTGGAAGCTGCTGGGTGCTCTCTAGCGGTGCCCCTCCGTTTACTCACCGAGCATAGAACTTGCTGGAAACGGAACGGAAGTGTCTGTACTGGGTTGAAATGTCCCCCTGAAATGTTCCCCTTTGATGGATTCCTTGAAGACTGGTTCCGCGTTGTGATATGTGCATTTTGGAGGAAATCCTTGTTACATTTTTCCTTGTATGAACCCTTGCAATTATTTTTTAAAAGGTTTAATAGTTTGTATAGGAATTTTACAAACGTTTGTCTTTTGAGGAGCTGCCTGATTGATTGATCGATTGATTGGAAATATTCTGCAGATTGCCGAATGGGTACAGTTCAAGGAAGGTACAGGTCAAAACTAAAAAACTGCTAAGAGGATAAAACCAGAAAAAGCACTAGACTTGTTTACATTACATTTTTAATTCATCAAATTGTGAATTATTAAGTACTTTTTGAAGTTACAGTTACATTTTGAATGCAATACTTTCACTCAAAATGGAGTATAGGCCTAATGGTATTTCCACTTTTACTTAACCACTTTCACCTTCAGGAAGTGATCCTGAAGAGCTGAACCAAACAAAACAATAAAGAAAAGGAAAATGTTAAGGACAGGTATATAAAAGTAGGCTGATCCTTCCACAATTCTCTTACAAGTTCAAATTGATCAAATACAACAATATGTATGTAATGTATGAGTATGACAGTACAATAACCAGTAAGATTCATTCATTCATTCATTCAAACCTTTATTTATTCTCGAAAGACATTGAGGTCACCAGTGTCGTCGAGATACACATAATACAACATTTCAAAGCAATAAACAAAAACAGAACAGAAGAGCAACATTTCCTCATCGCATGATGTAGCACGTATGTTTAAAAAAGTTGCAGACACTTGGGGGTAAGTCTGCAATCAAAGATTTAAATTGGCCGTATGTTATGGGAGAACAGATCTTTAATTTAATCTGTAGGTCATTCCACATGGTTGGGGCACTAAAACAAAAGGCTGTTTTCCCCAACTCTGTGTTTAAAATTTGGGACCGTTAGTGTGAGCCAGTCACTGGAGCGTGTCCTATATGTTACAGGATTCCAATCCAGCAGAGCTTTAATATACAACAGTAAAGTTCCATCAGATGCCTGAGGGCGAGAAGCGAGGTCGAGTGCTCGCATCCGCCGGGTGACAGCAGACTGCTGGGCGAGCAATGGCGCTTTGGAATGGGGATCAGATCAACATATGGAATGAATTCTGTACTGGCCATATTTGGAGTGTGTCTTGAGTGTACAGGGTTTGATGAGGTGAGAGCAACATATGGAATTGTCAGAACAGGTCAGCTCTATATATGGAGATCTACGGGTGCAGGGCTTGACATTAAGGCTTGTCCTGTTGTCCGGGACAACTAATAAATCTTTCCGGACAAGTGTATTCAAATTGTACTTGTCCGCTGGACAAGTGACTCTTCATGTTTTCTGAGCCAACAATATTGTCTGACATTATTATGTATATGACTGATCTATGGCTATGTATTTGGAATACGTGACATGTGTAAGGTCACAGGCTATTATGGTGCGTTCACATGAGCAAATGTAAAAGATGCAGTCTACCATTCATTGTCAATGGAAGCCATGCAGCGACATGACGTTGCAAAGACGCAATGATGCATGTAGCTGCTCCAAATCAATTCACAACGCTTCTTTGCGTTGTTGTGTCTGCCCGTGTGAACGCACCATTAACTTGTAAATTGAGAACATTCATCTCTAATGTATTCACCAAAACCAACTTACAGTTAGTTGATTTAAAATGTATTTGTGTGTTCATGCTCCGGACAAGTGAGTTTTGTGTCCGGACAAGTGAATGGGAAATGTACTTGTCTGAAGGACAAGTGCCTCAAAAAGTTAATATCAAGCCCTGGGGTGGCAGTGTCTTGAGTGTACAGGGTTTAATGGGCCCAGGTAGGGCTGGGGCTTCATTTTCAGGCCTGTTGAGAACACTAGTTTTCGCCGGCTGCCGGGTGCGGCTGCACTAATAACTTTGGGGCAGGCCTGTCTAGAGTTTAAATGGACAGGTATCAGTCAAAAGGGAGACATCCATGTTCTCCCCGTGTCCCCTAGGGTAGGTACCCTCACAAAAAACATGCAGTAATCCTGGTCTCTAAACTACCTCCCCTGGCCAGCCGGGGCGCCTGATGGAGAGGAAAGGAACTGGTCGGAATAATGTGTTCCTTCCATGCGCTATGTCCGGCCGGGGAAACTCTGTCAGGTGAAAAGCTTGGACTCCTCATGCACAGAAGGAAGCATGAGGTCAGTCCGTTGCCCCCCTAGGTTGGCAGAGGAAGTGAGGGGCGCTAATACAGTATATATAAAGTCTAACTCGTGTTGATTAGGTAATGATCATGTAATGGTGATGTAAAACAAACGGTGCCAATACAAACATTAAACGCCATTAACAATAAAGAGACAAAATGATGTAATGAGGCACATTATGACCTTCTCGAAAGACATTGAGGTCACCAGTGTCGTCGAGATACACATAATACAACATTTCAAAGCAATAAACAAACCTTCATTGTCAATGGCGTTTACAAAACAAACATTGAACTAAAGACAAACATTAAACCTGTGTATAGGAGGGGCTGGCGCCCCTCAAAAATAAAATAACAATAAAAAAGAGGAAGAGGAAGATAGGAAGGATGGATGGGGAAGGATCAACATATGGAATGTCAGAACCGGTCAGCTCCATATATGGAGATCGAACAGTACGTTTTAACAGTGGGCGAGCATCGGCAGACACATGCCAATCGCCCGTTATCGCCCGAAAAGATGAATTATTTTTATCTTTTCGGGCGACATTGCGCCGCCCACTTTTCGACCATCGCCTGTTTGTCTGCTATTGCCGGTAGTCCCCGGGTCCCATAGACAAATAATGCACTTCCGGAAAATACGACTAGCTGTCGCCCGCTGTTAAAACGTACTGTAAGGGTTTAAGGTTTGAGGTCAGATGTAGAGTTGCTGGCCAATATTGATGACATCAGGGATCTTCATATATGGGCTTAATAGAGCGTTGCAGTCCCGCCTCCTACCCTGGACCAGGAAATGAAACCCAATGCATTTTTCCCATAGACATTTCTTAAAGTATTTATTTAAAGACGGTTACGCCGCGGACAAAGCCAACTCGAGTCGTGACAAATCATGACAACACAAACAATATTTTGGACCAAACAAATAATTACAAAGAAGAAAAACAACAAAAAAAGTGTTGTAACCTGCCGTTTTTTTCTTCTTTCTAATTATTTGTTTGGTCCAAAATATTGTTTGTGTTGTCATGAGTTGTCACGACTCGAGTTGGCTTTGTCCGCGGCGTAACCGTCTTTAAATAAATACTTTAAGAAATGTCTATGAGGAAAATGCATTGGGTTTCATTTCCTGGTCCAGGGTAGGAGGCGGGACTGCGACGCTCTATATTGATGACATCACGTGATGTCACGAGGCATGACCATATATGGGTGCGTGACCAACCAAACACAATAGTAAATGCGACCTGTGGTCGCAATAATTACATCACCTGTTTTGATTGATTGATTGATTGATTGATTGATTGATTGAATACTTTATTAGGCAGAAATGACAACACAGAGTACAATCAAACTTTAGTCTAAAAGGATAGCACCCAAAAGAATCCTTTCGGCTTGTTTCCATTCAGTTACTGGGTATTCAATTCATAATCATGACATGAAAAATAACAACAAAATTCAAATCATCACAAAAAAGGGGGAAAAAATGGAAGGCGGTTATAAAGGATTATAAATAGGTGGGGGATAGCCACTTGTCTAAGGGAGGAGTGATCATTTCCTTCTGTTTTAAAGAAAGCCAGTGATTTGCATTTTTGAGGGGTGCTAGCCCCTCCTATATACAGCTTTTGTCCCCACAAAATGTCCGCAATACAAACATTAAATGCCATTGACAATGAAGGGAAAATGTATGTCATCTTGTCCCCACACGTCTCATATTTGCCATTGACATAATTACGTCAAATGTCCACCAAATATGATGTAAATTTGTGGCAACAGGCATTCTGATTGGCCAGTATGAGATGATGCATGATGATTGAATGATGTACGATGATAAGAGCACCCCTCACTTCACACGGGTGTGATTTTTGAGTGGTGCAACCACTCCCTTACGGAGCTATGTGTGTGGGTGGGTGCGTCTGAGCACGAAAACAGCATGGTTGTTTTTCACCACCTGTGCGCAACCTAACACACACACAAACACACACGCACATATTAACTGTATATATGGTGATTTTGGGTGTGCCAGTACAGTACAGTGACAGTACAGTACAGTAGATGGTACAGTAGAGGGACCCCCACACGGTAACTCTGTCATTTCTCAACCGTTTCGGACCCGGGGCGGCTCGCCGGAATCGGGCCGGAACCCTGGGTGCATTCATGTGGGTCTGGAACTTAGTTATTTGGGTGACTATTCTTATGGCAGACCCCTGAACAGTGTTTGTGCCAAGTAGACTGTGTAGAAGATTGTGTAGGCTATAGTCATACTGCCTGTTATAAATTTGTGGTCAGGCCTATTTCTAACAAGACAAATCTGGCAGAGATCTGCCCAAGGAGCGCATATTTCTAGTTTTGTTGTGTACTTATTCATATCATACTCAATTTCTGTTCCTTTCTTTATCTGTCATGACTCATATGTTGTAATGTGTCCAGTATAAGAAGCCTATATAGGCCTATATATAGCCTATATATAATCTATTTGTTTAATAAACTTTGGAACTTGACCTCTTACTTACTGGCTGGTGTAATGTTGTTATTCAATCCCACTGCTTGCTAGAATACTTAAATCAAACTGAATCATCACTCAACACCACCCATAAGAATACTCTTCAGGTTGTGACCACATTCGGTCTACTAACTTTACAACTACTTTGGGCATAAACACTTGTTTGTATAGACAGTTTTACTTTTAGTACTTGCCTCTTTTTTTTTTTGCTTCAATTAAAATGTTGTGAATAGTTAGTGTATACAATGGTATACTGGTTATCCGAAAATTAGATCTGTATTTTATTTTGTTCTTGGCCATTGATAACCCTCATCGTTAAACTGTAGTAAGAAAAAAATGCTCTCGTTTCAGTAGTGCGTATGGAATGAAATGTAAAGGCATATTGAATAGTTTTTGTTGGGCACTTTTATCAGGCGAGGCTCCCCTCCCCCCATCCGCCTGCCACTGTGTGTGTGTGTGTTCCCTCCTGCCTGCCTGCCTGCCGTCCTCCACAACAGCAGAGACGACGAGCCGAGGTAGTTTTGAAGCCGTGGCATGAATGATCTCATCTCAACCTGATCTCCGCTTCAGCACAGACGATCCTATGACCGAGACGGGAATCAAATAATACGAACAGAGGTAACTATGCCGACGAATTAGCCAACAGTCAAAGTTCTTATCATCGGGGGCCGACGCGACATTGTGATTTTATAGAAAAGTAAAAGGAGCTACTGTGAAAACTCTTGTTTTTTTTGCTAGGAGGAGGAAGGACCGCGGAGATGGGTGGGCGCTTAGCTAATTAGCTTATGCTTGGTAGCAGTCATTTCGGGCATTATTATGTAGGCTCATGTAGGCTAAGCAGATCCCTAAGCCGCGACTTTATGTCTCCATGGTGGCATCTTTACGTTTCAATGCACATCTAAGCCATTTAGTTTGCCCCCGCGCTGAAGTTAGCGCGTTTAGCCCACGGTTTAGCCTAGCGTTACCTAGCCTGCTAGCGACTAGCGCAAAATGGCCTCATTGTCGCTCCAGCTTCCTTCTGAATTGATGCTCGCCAAGACAAAGCATGCGGCACTCCGAGTGAAGAGCAGTCCAGACCTTCCAAATTAATCGCAGGCAGCTAAGATTAGACTCAAACAATGACTTTAATTGTGTCGCTGGGTGCAGGACGCATGCCTGTTTGTACCGCTTTGGGGACAGTTTATTCATTCAAATAAGATAGCGAGCTGTGAAAGTACTGGTTTTCTCTGTGTGCAGTGGGGGATGGGTCATGTTTGGAGCCATTGACGTAGAGGAGGAAGGTTAGGCTACATTTTGTTTTGTTTTGGCTCCTTTTGGCTACTAGCACAGTTCTAGTATCCGACACATTACGTTGCATTAGTGAATGGAATGCCACATAAGTCAGAGTTGTGCTTTTCAATGGGCAAATGCTTATATAACCATAACTGATTATTTTTTATGTGAAAAGGCTGTCTTGTTTGCTATGCAATTAACTCAAATTTGTAGACATCTTAACCTGCTTAGTTTTATATTCATGCACATGCATTCTTTTCCTCTAGGCAGTTAGTGGTCTCTAGTGTCTCTCTTTAACAGGGGCCACTATAAGGAAACTGCTGATGTCTACTGCTGTTTCTCACCTTTTTATTAGCAATGCGAGATCATCAGGCCACTGTTTTTTACTGACTTTTCCTCATTCTATCCACTGTTAAGGAGGTCTATTTATTGGATCCTAATATACAAGAAAGTGTTGAAAGATCAAGGGAGGGTTGATTTACAGTCCTTCAAAATTAATAAAGTAGAGCATTTTCTTAATTTCTCAGAATATGATCTGTATACTATGGAGTCATTTATTGTATATTTGATTGAAGACTAGCTCTCTTCTGTGACATTTCTCCATTATAGGGCATTTGTTCCTAGGCTGTGTGAATGAAGCACATTACCCCCCTCTAGTGAAGGCAGTAGTTCAGTAGAGGTAACAATGAATAATTATGCAGTAATTCAAAATAAGTCACAATTTTCTGTGCACAACATACTCTTCATGTTAACATTTGTACAGTATTCACAGTTGTGATTTTTTTCCTTCTGATTTTTCAGGAGTTCAGGGATTTTTTTCAACACATCTCCCATTCACTTGTAATGTTTTCTTGCTTTTTGTGCACTGATTGTTAAAATCTCCAACTGGATTGTGTACCTGGAACTCATTCCTGATTTGAACAATGACAAAAAAGTCTGTCAGGTTGTGCGTTGTTGTTGTTGTTGAACAGAATTGTGTAACCTGGGGTTGGTGTCAAACTAGCAATAATCCTGGCTATAGGGGGGTGGGAGGGGTGGTCTACTTGTGTTGTTGTGAACTCAGTCCTGTTCTGTCAGTTTAATCTCAGAATTGTAATTTGTAAACTGATTAATATGCTTCCTTTTTTTGTCAGAAATGGTATATCAATGATTTTGATTTAATGCCTTTCATCATTTTGGGTGGATTTATTTTCAAATTGTCCTAAAATGTTCAAACAAATGAGAAATGAGATGCAGTTAAAATCATTTCCCAGATATTACAGTTGTAGGGCAAATAATCATTCCCCCAGATATTACAGTTGTAGCGCAAAGTAACCCAAATGCCCTGCCCACAGGTTGCATTCAAGGGAGACACGTCTGGACAATGCTTGTTTTTCAGTATGATGGAAAATGAAATGCCCCAAGCCACATTGAGTGTTCAATCCCTTCTTTACTCCAATATTGTTTATTGTGTGAGTCGGAACTCCTTTAAATTGACATGGGTGTTGTTTTTTTTCTCCTGTAAGATACTTTAAAGGAGCGTTTAAAGGAATAAGGAAGTTCACTCTTGACTTTTCTCCCCCTTCGTAGTGAAGAGAAAGTGAAATTCTTGCTGTTCTGGTTTTCAGAGCGCAGTGTGTAGACATTGAAACATGATATCACTTGTAAACAGTAGCGGTGTTAATGCATATCAGCCATGCAATATCATTTTTCAGATTCCGGTAACTTTTCCCTCTTAATAAGGAATTGAACCTCATTGATTAGGTTATTTTCTTGACCACAGGTGGCATTGGGGAAGGTATTAAAACCTGCTGATTATGAAACCTAAGTACTGTTGCTGTATTTGGTTTTGTTCTTCTCTTGACAAAGGGTCTCTTACCAGTGTGTACTAACTGTGATGCAGTGGCCGTGTTTTAGTTGGTAACCATGCTATTTTCGGTGGCTCAGTGGTCTGTTAAAAGTGTGGTTGTTCCGCCCAGCAGGAGTCTTGCCTCAGACTGGCCTAAAATGGGCAGAAATGGTGCTGAACAAAAAGCTGCTTGTCGCTCGTACAAAAGTACTGAGGCGCTGCAGCCGGGACCGCGCCGCTATGCTATTGCCTGTGCCTCACTACAGGAAAGGTATAGCAAAAACTTTTTAGAAAAAAACCCCCCAAAAAGAACAGCTACAACATACCCATTTAGTGTTACTATACACTGTAGTCCACGATTTTTGTTAGTCTGTAGTTTATTTATAAGCCTCTGCTGGATTTGTAGTGGATTTGTAGTGCCTATTTCCCCTCATTAGCATACGCAGATATTACATCACATTGCTCCATTGCATCACATATGTTACCTAATTAATTACACAGCATTTATTAGGGGAGAAAAAAAACAGCTACAACATATCCATTTTGTGTTACTATACACTGTAGTCCACAATTTTTGTTAGTCTGTAGTTTATTTATAAGTCTCTGCTGGTACTTAGCTCAGTTGGATTTGTAGTGCCTATTTCCTGCATTAGCATACACAGATATTGCATCACATTGCTCCAGCGCGTCACATATGTTACCTAATTAATTACACAGCATTAATTCCTTAATGTGATTTTTACTAGTGCACTAGCTGAACTCTAGGCCTCTTGTGTGTCTGTCAGTGAGATAAGTTTGTTGATTCCCGGTTAAGTTTTACTGCAGGGTTCTAACTCTATTTTTGTCTCCTCTCCATCGCTGCTGCAGAGAGCCAACATGTTCCCGAAGGGCACGAAGCGCAAGTTCTCCGACTCTCCGGAGGAGGAGGAAGTGTCTGTGAGCAACGAGCAGGGCCAGCCAGTGTCCTCTTCTGCGCGAACGCTGTCCTGCTCCTCGTATGGCCTGCAGAGGCAGTCACTACTGGACATGTCATTGATCAAGCTGCAGCTGTGCCACATGCTGGTGGAGCCTAACTTGTGCCGCTCGGTCCTCATAGCCAACACAGTACGGCAGATTCAGGAGGAGATGACCAGAGATGGCACCTGGCAGATCATGACCCAGGCACTGGCTGCTGCCCAGTGCCCCCCTTCTGACCGCTTGGTGGCCACTGAGGTCCTGTGCAGACAGACGGATCCCGCAGCAGCACAGGCCAGCCAGAGCCCCAAACCCTTTTTAGTGGAGGAGGGCTATCACTCGGAGGAGGTGGTGATGGAGGGAGAAGGAGAGAGCGAAGTGACCATGTCCACTCTGTCGCCTGTCTCGCCACAGATCTCCTCTTCTGCCTCTTACATGGTGGGGCCCTTTGGTGTGGGGCCCTGCTGGGACCAAGAGGAGGAGGATGAGGAGGATGGTGATTGTGAGGAGGATGAAGATGACAGTGAGGAGTGTGCGTCGGAGGGAGAGGAGGGAGATGGGGAGAGCCTGGCGGGGGACTCCAGGACTACCGAGCAAGTGTTCGGGACGTTCGAGATCAAGCACCCTGCAGCCCCAACTCCTGACCCTGCACTCGAAGAACTGTTCTCGGACGTGGATGCGTCGTATTATGACCTTGACACGGTGCTCACAGGCATGCAGAGTGCACCTAAGATGGGGCCTTATGACCTCTTGGAGAGCCTTTCCTCTCATGGGCCCACACCTCTCAGCTCCAGCTCAAGTTGTAGGTCAGACCTTAATGAACTAGACCACATCATGGAGATCATAGTGGGCTCTTGAAACGCAGAACACATTCCCTTCTGGCCTGTTACTGAACTCAGACTTTTTGATCAGACTATGCACGTTTCACGTGTGCTTGTTCTATATGCGGTGTTACTACGCATAGAGATTGTCAGTTTCGTGAACAAGGTGGGAAATTAACACCAGCCAATAGCCAAAGGCTTGTAGCTCCTTGAATGTAGCCATGCAACAGGTCCATTGTTTGGAAGTTATTTTCTAACCTAAAATGTCTCATTAGCTGGTCAAATAATTGAATTGGCAAGTTAATTTGAGGATTTACAAGCCACTGTGGCCAGTGGGCCACAGTTCTGGCCACAGTTAAGTTTCCCACACTGTTTATGAAATCCAAAACTCAAAAGTGACATCTGTGAGAAGGCAAAGATAATTACGTATATCATTTTTTTATTTACATACTTTCCATGTTTACTTCTGTCATACATTCTGTCCTACATTCTCCCTCGTCATATTTCCACCTATTTTTCAACTTCTATTTATTGTTACATGAACTGAGGAACATCTTAGTACACTACATACACCAGAAACCAGAACAAATTGTAAATCCAAATCTATGAAGCAATGCATATTTTCCTAAAGATTTGAGCAATTATGAATGAAATATATGTATATGTACGTATGTGTATATAGAAATATATTTTTTGCATTATACAGCTGGGGGATTTTTAGTATCATTTGATATATTTTTTCCCTCCCCCCTCTGGAGCAGTTTTTAAGATTTTAAATGTAGCCAGCCTCAACACAATGTCTTCCCATGGTTTGGTATGTCAAGTAGATTGTAAGGGTGTCAGGACTGGCATTGTCACACTTTTACAGACACTTCTTTCGTTTTGTCAATAGCTTTATGCAGGGCAGGAAATTACCACTGGCCAAATTATGGTACGTTTTGTTTGTGGCTGCATATTCTGTCTACTTCTACTCTACTAGCTGTTTTAGTATGTAATTATGATTTGAAGGTCCTGTTCAATTACAAAAATGTGGTCAAGCTGGTAAAGCGGTGAAACATGGTTGGTGAGTTTGTAGAAAGAGTCAGCCACTGGACAAAAAAAAGGTAGTCTCCTGCCCTGGCTTAATGTGTAGATCTCATACGATAATGAAACATTTGGAGAAACCCCCGGGCGATAAATGCATTGAGAAGCCATATGTCTTTTTTTCATTTGTTTATTACAAAGGAAGAAATGTATATGTTGACCCATCTAATTTATTACTTTTTTTTATTTATTGTATTTATTATATATAGGTACAGACATGCCATCTTGACTTCTCAAATCAACCATAAGTCCCAGTGAATTTATTTTAAATCTATCAAATATACCTGCCCCCCCCCCTTCCTTTTTGAATGCAGTACCTATTTATTCCTTGCTTTTTTTTTTTTTAATTCCTAATAACCGGGTTACTATTCAAATCACTATGCAGCTCTATCCTACACGTTTCAAAATGATTGTATACGATTCAAAATGTCCTTTAATACAAACAGTTGCCTTTCTCCTAAAAGATGTGGAAGAAATTTAAATGCATTTTCGAAAATTGTTCCTTATCATGATAGAGGTTTACTCAGGCTAAAAAAAAAGAAAGTGTATTGACAAAAAATATACAGTATTATGATGCGCTTAATACCTTACCAACAACAACACCACTCCTCTGAAGGATGTCATTCTGGTCTGAAACGGGAGCTAGAACGTCAAAGACTAAACACCATTGTAAAATGTATGCATTTTTTTATATTAAGGAAAAAAATGACATTGTAGCATCTTTGTAAATATTTTTTATAATAAAAGGTGCGACTATTCAGTGCAGTGTGATGACTGTGATCTGTTATTTTCTTCGGCATATTAGACATTACATTAAGCAAGGAAATTGACATGTTAATGTCAATGCATCATCCTTCACTTGCTACTTATAAGTTTGAACTTTGCCAATAGTTGAGGAGTGTAGGGATATTTAGCACTAATTCGTCTAAAAGCGCCAGATGTAGCCCAGGGCATGCTCTAATGATTTAGCTGGGGGCTCCCGAGCTGGCGACCTTTGGGATCCCCACAGCGGCCAAATCCATATGGCCACCATTAACGGCCTGCATCTACATTTCTTTATGCTTTAATAGCAGTTGACGTGTCAAACTAGGGGGTTTTCATGATTCTGAATCCATTCCAAACATTAGTTTTGCACAAAAAACACTCCTTGGGCTAAAAATGGCATGTGATGAGCTCGTCACATTTGGGTGAATTTAGCCCAAGGAGTGTTTTTTGTGCAAAACTAATGCTTGGAATGGATTCAGAATCATGAAAACCCCCTAGTTTGACATGTCGCATGCCTAAAGCATAGACACATAAATGTAGACGCTCTTTTCCGGCGTATGTGCTCAAGGGAGGGCAAAACTTTCCCGAGATTCCTTGCGAAGCCCCGCGGAAGCATGAGCCTGCGTCACAGTGCGCATGTTCGGGTCTAAGTCCTGGAAAAGATGCGCTGTGATTGGCCAGTAATCACTTGAGTGGCAGCGTGACGTAATGTGCCTTCCACACGTCTGGCGTACATCCTCCCCCAGTGTAAATTCTTCCGCCCCTCCTTCAACACATCGCTCCAACGAACTGCAGTGGCCAATGAGGCATCTATTTTTGAGTGGTGCAAACCACTCCAACAACCAGCTTTGTCTGTATCTGTGTATGTGTGTACCTGTACGTGGCGAGCACGGTTGCTATGGTTAGTGTGTGACGTCACTGCACCACTCAGTTCACACGGGTGTGATTTTTGAGTGGTGCAAACCACTCCAACAACCAGCTTTGTCTGTACCCGTGTATGTACCCGTGTACCTGTGTATGTGTGTACCTGTACGTGGCCCCACGCACAGGTGAGCATGGTTGCTATGGTTAGTGTGTGACGTCACTGCACCACTCAGTTCACACCACTCAGTTCACACAGGTGTGATTTTTGAGTGGTGTAAAGCACTCCTACGACTGGCTTTGTTAGTTTACGTGTCTGTCTGTCTGTCTGTCTGTCTGTGCTCAAAAAATGAGCATGGTTGCTACGGTCACCCAGTTCACCCGGGTGTGATTTCATTACGTCAGACATTACGTCAGACCACAGCTGGTCAGGCTATATAAGACCTTACACCACTCAGTTCACACAGGTGTGATTTTTTTAATATCTATGGCTTAAAGCATAATGACATTTTGGGCTCCATCTTGCGCTACCCTTATCCCTAAACTTATGCCATTTTTTATTATTTTGAAAATAATTTTAAAATAGTTCAACTAGCCGATCTACATCTACATGTCAGCTTGTAGATCAGCTATTTGAACTATTTTAAAAGGTTTTTTTAAATAGTAAAAAATGGCAGATAAGGGTTAAGGGGTGGTGCAAGATATAGCCCTTTTTGCCTTATATAGGGCTGTTAAAGTGGCCAAATGGATTTGGCCGCTGTGGCGACCCCGAAGGTTGCCGGCACGGGCGCCCTAGCTAAATCATTAGAGCATGCCCTGGGCCAGAGCCATAGAGTACAAGAGTTGCGACATTGAGGGAGGGGGCAGAAAACAGCCTGGTCACGTGGTTCATGTACTGTACTCACACGAGCCCATAGACTCCAATGCATTCCGTAAACTTCTGGTGTCCCTATGGTCCCTATTCGCCAATAAGTCTGTAGAAGAGCCGCCATTGGACTGGCCCCATGAAGTGAACCGAGTTGTCTTAACTTTGTCTTACTCAGTCTCTATGGCTCTGCCCTGGCTGGGCCACGTCTGTGCAAAATTTGGTGCTTTTAGACTAATTAGCGCGAAATATCCCTTATCTCTCCTAAGCTTCACTACAATAGGACCTTTGTCCCCATTTACACTCACATGATGACAGTGGCCTTTGATATATTGCATTCGATATGAATGCCATATATGTACAGATTGGACAGTGTTCTGGCTGTTAACAGCTCACAAAGCCAACGCCAGCATGTCGGAAAACAAAATCATTTGCTAGTTTTCACTATATTTATTTTTAGACCATCTTGTGTATCATACTGTACCTATTTTAGCTTTTAGCAAATAATGGCTTGTCTAAGTGACTCATCAAAAATGTAGGTTAATAAAAAAACACAGCAATCTGCTTATTTTGCGGTTTATTTTTCTTTGTGTGCGTTTAAAATAGCCTGCACTCTCACCACACACGAGTAATAAAGGATGTAAACAAACAGAACATAAACACTGTGATCATAGCTGCAAATGGGTCGTTTTGAGTCAACTTTGATTGATTGATTGATTGATTTATTGATTTATTACAGAATTGCAGAATTACAGTACATTTCAAGTACAACTCAATACAAAAACTGTTAACTGTGAGTGGACGACAAAGCATTACACTGGTTTACAATAGGGCCCACCATTTTCAATTCATCAAAACATTTAGAGACGTGTGTACGAATATACACAACTATATAGTCAAAACAGGAAATCATCATAGAGGAGGTAAAAAGGGAAAATAAACATATACAGTGAGGGGGAAAAGGGGCGGGTGGGGGATTCAGATTTTACGGGGGCCAGTTTCGAATTGCAGCCGTCCGTAGGTGCCCTTTGAGAGCAGTTTTGAAGGAGTCAAGGGATTCGTATGTCTTAATGACTGTTGGTAGGGCGTTCCACATTTTGGTGGCATAGGAGCAAAATTAATTTAGTCCCTTGTTTGTGCCGAATCTGGGTTGCACATGGTTTGTTGAACTCCCTATTTAGACAGGTACATGGGAGTAGTGAATTTTGTGGACCAGACCCATTGCAAGATGCTGTACTCTCTCGTCAACCCTAAGCCATTCCAGTCTGTCAAAGTGGGCAGGGGTGAGGTGGGTTCGGGGAGTGAAGCCAATAGCAGCCTGGAGCCCTGTTTTAAGGGCCTTTGGTGCTGTGGTACCAGGAGGGGCATGCATAGTCTAACCTTGTACGAGGGCTCCTGTTAGGGTCTTCAAGGTGTTTTTGTTGACCAGTGAGTATAGGAATCTTTGGTTGACTTTTTTGATTACGTTGGTGGCCATTTTATCACAGGAAAGATATGCCTCCACCTAGGTAGGTAATTTCATCTTTTCATGTGATAATATTGTCACCCACTCTAACCAAGAAGCCATCTGCCATGCTGAGATTACTATTTGATCCAAATAGAATGGATTCAGTTTTTCCCAGGTGTAAAGATAGTTTGTTACTTTGTTATCAACTATCCCTTTAAAAGTTAATTCTTGAACAAAATGTTGCACATTCGCTGCCCCGTGAGGGGCGGAGGATGAGACGTGCTCCATAGTTTCCACCACCAATCGGCCTTTTCGATCAGTTCCCGTATCTCCGCCCCCTCACGCGCGGATCTTGATCCCATCGCGCAGAGGGACTGTCGCGCAGTGATTGGCTACTTTGTTGTCGGTTGGCAACCCGCCGGTGATACATTGACTTGACAGCATAGTAAACGGGGGGAAAAAATAAATAATAATAATAATAAATGAAAGGGCAATTTCATAATGATTTAAAATTACGTCGACGAGGAGATACCATTTTATTTTACCATACTTTGTCTTTAAGGAGAGGTCATCACTTAATGAACACATCATGGGGTTTGGGGTTTGGTTGACAACCCATGTTGTTAGCCTGGTTAACCAATCACTGCGCGAACATGAGTGTCTGTCTGTCCAGCATATAGGATTGAGACTCTACCATCGTGTAACTGTACTCTATGCTGTGTGTATGTCGGTAGACGTCCCGATGTACAGACTGTACTGTTGTGCATTCTTCACATTTCAGCAACTGCAAAGACACGCGTCAAACAACCTGGAAAGAAAACGGACTAATTTCTCATGCCACTGTTCACGGGTATGCGGAATGTAATGCATGCATTTAGCATTATATATAACCTTTTTTTCTTATTTTTTTAATATCTCGCTCAGTGGGAGCAAGAATGTGACTTAATGTTACCCTAATGGACTGGTTACAGCGATGAGGTACATGGCATAATTGCATATTTTCAGGATGGCCATTATTACAATGTTTTATTACATTTGATATAAATTGCTTTTTGCAATAGCCTCGACGCAATTTAATTAACATAATGTATTGTTATGTGTTATGTATATAGTTATGTTATATATTGTATTGTATTGTATTGTATTGTATTGTATTGTATTGTATTCATATTCATATTCAATAGGCCTACAACTTTACAATAAAGGAGCAATACAATTATATTTAAGGAAAACAGTGGGGGCCAGTACTGGTCTGGTACAGCCGGTTGCTGGGAACCTGACTTTGTGTAGACAGAATGTTTCTGTGGGCTTTTGTGCTCAGATGATCTTATTACATTGATAATAGATAGTAGTTAATTACTGAAATGTAGTGCTACTCTGGACTGGGATGTGTATATGTAAAGTCTCTTACAAATCACTACAGCCTCCACAAAGTTTGATTCCTATTCATTGTCAATGAATGTCTTGTCTTCAGTTCAGTGACTTAACAGAGTAGGCAGCATCTGTCAAGCTTTGGGAGAGCTTCAAGCTGACAGATCAGCCTAAGCTAACTGTCCATGGCAAAGACCATGATGGAAGTAACAAATTCATGTTTTTGATTTCCCGAACTATAGAATTATTAAAAATGTATCTGTTTAGACTGGTGTAGTCCTCTGTTTGCAGCATGTTGTACTGTATGCTCAGATTATGATATACTGTTGTCCATCCTATCCTTGTACACTGTACAGTATGTCCCTGCACCAATCTAGGCCTTTTCTTTCCATATGTCCATATGTACATACAGTATAGTACATACTGACCATGTGTATATTCTATGTCTGTCTGTCTGTCTGTCTGTCTGTCTTTGTAGGTCCATGTTGGGTCGTGGCGTGAAGCGGAAGCATAGCTGCTCTGAGGAGCTGGAAGCAGAGGCCAAAGAGGCTAACCCAACCAAACAGGAAGAGGATGGGGTCAAATCTGACCTGAGCCACTTGCAGCAGCGCCAGCTGGTGTTGAGTATGTGTCTGGACAAGCTGCAGCGGTACCAGGCGGGTATGGAACTGGGCCTACGGCGCTCTGTACTGCTCATCAACACCTTGAAGCAGATTCAGGAGGACATAAGGAGGGATGGGGTGGGAAGCGTCTCTGCTGGCGGCATGGACCTGTCTGCCCAGATACTGTGCTCGCGGCCTGACACGCTCGTCCGTACGTCTGACGTGTCGGGGCCACCGCTGGACGCGCAACTCAGTGGCGTTGGTCCGGACCGGCTGCTTTTCAGGGAGGATGTACCGGTCACGTGTCCAGAGTGCGCCGGGGGAGAGATGCAAGGCCTCCTTCTGCAGTCCCCGCCTCTTTCCTCTCAGTCTGTATCTCTCTCACATGACAGTGGCTCCTCTGCATCCCCCAGATCACTTCCCTCTACTCCATACCTGCCTTTTACAGACACAGTCAACAGCGCCTTGGGCTACCTCAGCGACCTCGCCCTTGATGACATCTTTGAGGACATTGACACTTCCATGTACGAGACCTCGGAGCTGCCCGCCGCCTGTCTGGCCGCAGGCTCTTTCTGGCCTATCACCCAGTCTTTCTGGGGTGAGGAGGACCTCAAAATGTGCTCTGTTGGTCATGTCTCGGCTGTCGGCTCAACTCTACAGTCATGTCTGACGGACTTGAACGAGCTTGACCACATCATGGAGATACTTGTGAAGTCCTGATGAAAGGAGACATGATGTTCTAAGCTCAGGTTCTAAGCTGTCCAAAAAATGTTATTTTAATGGCACTAGAAAATTATTGTTGGGAATGAATCTATTCTGGGCTACTTCAAAGAGCCACCTTATGGTTTCCGAATGACTTTTGAGTAGCAGTTGTCTTTAAGAAGCATATTGTATTTTAGAATGAATGAAAGATATAGTTAAAAACTAGTTATAAACCAGCTTTACAATCATGCTTTAATCCCCATCAAACTCCACTTTATTTAATTTGACCCTGAGCTGTTTTTTATGTATATGTGTATGTTTATGTGTAGGCCTATGACTAAATTAGACCTGGGTTGATTAAATCCAATCATTTAGTTGGAGGACTTTAGTCTGCCTGGAGTAAGTGCAAGGTCTCTGTGCCCTTTTGAGACAATTGATTGGCCCTACTGTGCCAGGCAGGATCTTTTGATCAGGATGGGAAATTTGCACTGTCAACCACTCAAAATGCTGGGAAATATAGGCAATATGTGATTGGTATAGGTTTACTGCCCCAGTAACTTTGGCGTGTAACCAACCACATCATTGAGAGGTCTTCCCTACTCTACAAACAAGATTGGCTGGTAAAAGAACTCCACTGTTGTTTCTCATCAACGTTAGTAATATTAACACCCCTCCCCACACACACACACACACACACACACACACACACACACACACACACACACACACACACACACACACACACACACACACACACACACACACACACACACACACACACACACACACACACACACACACACACACACACACACACACACACACACACACACATGCGGGCGACTGTGGCTCAAGAGGTAGAGCAGGTCGTCCAATGATCCATGGGTCGGCGGTTCGAATCCCGGCTCCTCCTGGCTACATGTCGAAGTGTCCTTGGGCAAGACACTGAACCCCAAATTGCTCCCGATGTGCTGGTTGGTACCTTGCATGGCTTCCGTCGCAATCGGTGTATGAATGTGTGTGTGAATGGGTGAATGTAATGCACAATCTATGTAAAGCGCCTTGGATAAAGGCGCTATATAAATGCACCATTTACCATTTTACCATTTACGTACACGTACACTCCCACACACACACAAAATCAACAGATTTGCTTTGAATATTAATGTAATCCGAATCTCAGTTTATTGCCATTTGCCTCTGATTTACATCAGGACAATTTTGCTGTGTCAACTGTGTATTTTTCATGGCATTGTCAGTATCTATTTTAATTGCAGTGTTGGTAACCTGTTTGCTTTTTTGTCTTTTTTGTCTTTATTATTATTATTAGTAGTAGTAGTAATAGTATTAGTTGTAGTAGTAGTAGTAGTATTATTAGTATTATTTTATTGTATTTATTTATTTCTGTTTTCTATACATACATTAGCCTATGTCTAACTTAAACATTCATCAGTAGTCCAAGAAAAGACAGAGCCATTGATGTTAAGACTTTCACTTCAATCTGTTTTATCTCTGTAACTGTTCTACCTCTTGACCCACGGTATGTCTGTTGTTGTTTATGTTTACCTACACTCTAGTAAACACACCTTGAGCCATATACTGTTTATGACACATACACCATTCATGATAATAATTCCATTGCCAGTGTTTTTCTAGGGGTTTAGTCCAATCCAATACACACCTACCACACAATATGTGCCTTACTACTGATTACTGAACCTACCTCAGCTTATATTGTCGAGGTGTTTTTTTGTGGTGGAATCTACATCTAATAAAATAAACAAAAAGTAAATACGAGAAATACAGCCAAATGGAGACATTGTTTGGTGTTATGTAAAACAGGAGGATCACCGCTACCCGATGCCCCCCTCCCCTCTCTCCCTCTCTTCAGTCCATGAAAAGTACTGGTTATGAGCTAAATCGACTCTGACATACTGACAGTGAACTAACTAAAGAGAAGAGGGCGAGAGAGAGAGAGGAAGAAAAATGGGAGGCAGCATAAGGGAGTGGAGTACGTATAGGGGGGATAGGGGGGAGGGAAGGGAAGAGTCTGACATCCTGCGTCACTTGTCATGTAGGCGGGGCTTGTGAATAAAAAATGTGCTTTTCTTTCCCTGGTCCCCGAACCACCGACCAATCATAAGAGATGTAAGAGAGAGCACACCGCTCCAGCCTCCTCCTCTCGTATGACTACATTTTATGAACTATGCGCCTGCTATGCCTGGGAGAGCCGGCAGAGCGCATGAGCTCTGGGTCTGCATTGCATGAACACATCTGCAGACAACTCCGTTGGTTCGAACTCATGAAATAGCCTCTGGACATTTCCCTTTCATAATCTGACACGACGAGGGTGGGGAGAAGAACCTTTATTATTATTTATCAGTCTTTGAAAAGGCTTATTGAGAGTACTTGTCTGCAAAGCATAAGGTATTATTAAGAGATATTATTACATACATGAAATTGAATTATGAGTTTAACATGATAGTGACTTGTAGCGGATTTTGTACAATTTTCTTAAAGTGAATGAAAGTGAGTGAAAATACCGGTATTCAATGCAATGTTTCATTGTGGGTGAAGGCCCGAAAAATATATTTGATATGTCATAGAAACAAAACACTATAAAAACAGATGTTAAGTTATGCAATTCTAATTTGAACCCATCTCTATGTAAAGTTTAATTGGACCTGTCACCTGGTGCAAAGTTATGCAATAGTCCACTCCCCATTGCATACAGGTTTGACTGCATGTGCTTGGGGATTTGTACTGATTGTTCCACATGGTCTTAGACATCAAAGAGTGGCTCAGTCTGCCCTCTCGTGGTCATTTGTCAGAATAACAGGGAAATTCAGAATGACAATGCTAATCAAGGAATGTTGTGTAGCCAGTACAGTATTGTCCGAACTGGGATAAAGTGTGCCATGTCATCAATAATGGTTGGAGTTAGTCCAGAGACGCTGATCATTGGCCCATTCCAATGTCACCTTGTGAAATGGAGCATTATCAAATATACTTTTACATAAGGATTCACTGCAGACCATGACAGTCTCAGGAGATGCAGTACAGTACGTACAGCTCTATGGCATCTCCTGAGACTGGACGAAGAGATAATCACTGTCCTGACTCTTAATCACACTCATCAGTTCATCAGATAGTCCACCCACCCATCCACCCATCCATCCATCCATGATCCATAATCCATAATCCATCCATAAATCCAAATTTTCACCCAGCCCCTCTCTCTTTCCCTCTATCTCTGTCAAATACTCTGATAGAGCACATTTTGTATACAGTATATGAATCCCTCCAAAGATGTGGTCGAGTGTATTATTATGTAAGGGTATTTCCAGCCAAAAGTAGAATACAAAAAAACAAAAAGATCTGACAAGCACTCACTTAATTACAGTCTTAGATTTATTGTTTTTTAGGCAGAAGTCCAGCAGACACACAAAGGTTTGGGCCTGGCTCCTTCCTCAGCGTGTCGCCATAACCTCCCTCCACCCTGACCAACTGACTGCAGCTGTCTGTTGTCTGCATGGGTCTAGTGTTACTGCTGAGGACAGGCTGGCTGTGTAAAGCTGGGCTTTGGCTCTGAAAGCCTCAGTCTGTCAGGCTGAGTCAGCAAGCAGACAAATCTGACAGGCCCACACAGTCCACTGGTGCTGCTGCTGCTGCTGCTGCTGTTGCTGCTGCTGCTGCTGCTGTCACCCGGCAGGAACGAGCAGAACAAGGCAAACGTGACCGCAGACACCAGAAATAGATGTCAGGCTGAAATAATGGATGGATGATGAAGGAGACAGACAGACAGACAGACAGACAGACAGACAGACAGACAGACAGACAGACAGACAGACAGACAGACAGACAGACTGACTGACTGACTGACTGACTGATTTGAATGACAGACATTATACACATTTACAAAATAGTTCTCTTCTTTTGCTATATATATATGTTTTTATTATAGCAAAAAATATTGGACAGCAGATGTTTGGGTCTGGATGTGTTAATGACATTATGTCTATAATCTCATGTGACATGTGTGGATAAAGGAAGGATTGAAGCTGTGTGACAACCTCTCTGGGAGTCAACAGAACTTCTTCTCTGAAGTAGACAGATGAGGAATGCACTTTATTCACTTATGATGTTGACAAAATGTTCACGCTATGTGTCTTAAGTAGAGGGCGAGGAACAAAATCATATCTGGCCTATTAAGAATAGCTGCTTTAAAAGGAATACATTCCACACCAATGCGATACAACCTCTAACTACTGACTACAACGCTATTTGTCAAGGAATGAGGATGGCGTTGGAGTGATCCTTTTCCAAGCTATCGGACAAATACATTTTTTTCACAGCCAGGGAAACAAATTAGGGGTTGTTGACCAAAATGAGTTGAGTGATATGCTTTAATGTGTAGGCCAAGCTTGACTGTACAAAGCACATTCTTTGGCAGGTCCTGAACCCAGCACAAAACCACGTGGACTCAATTATTGGAACGGGAAATCAGGGGAAGTACTGTAACTGTCCAGGTCTTTGCTACCCAGTAAAATTCCCAGTGTAGATTTAAGTCTCAGAGTGTACAAAATGTAACAAAATGGACCCGTGATGGTGGACTGATACATTTACATTGAGGATTTTACTGTGTAGATATCTCACACTGAAGGCTGGTTTCAGTCACAGGGTTGTAACTACATTATGTTTGTGCCTCTTTGTGCTTGACAACCGGTTGGTGAATCAAGTCAGTCTATGATTTTCACAGATTTAAAAAATAATGATACATAGTAAAATCTGCAGTGTTCATTTAACTCTCATAGAGTATTGGGTAAATTCTTTGGGGACATGTGTACTGTACTGGCACACTAATACAACTTTCCTTTAAAGATAATTTAGATATTAAAAAATAAATAAACGGGACAGTGTAGAGAAACTGGAAATTGATACAGGACAGAGAGGAGAAAATACTCAACACATGTCAACACATGTACAGGTCTCCAGTTGGAATATATATATGTTTTTTTTCTTTTTATTAAAATGTTTTAACCCACAATTTTGTAACCCATTTTTTCACCCAGTGTCAATTATCTAATGTAATCCTGGGTGCTGCACTTCCTCTGCCAACCTGGGGGGGCAGCGGACTGACCTCATGCTTCCTTCTATGCATGAGGAGTCCAAGCTGCTTCTTTTCACCTGACAGGGGAGAGTTTCCCCGGCCGGACATAGCGCGTGGAAGGAGCACGTTATTCCGACCAGTTCCTTTCCCCTCCATCAGGCGCCCCGGCCAGCCAGAGGGAGGTAGTTTAGAGACCAGGATTACGGCATGTTTTTGTGAGGGTACCTACCCTAGGGGACACGGGGAGAGCATGCAAACTCCACACAGAGGGGCCCTTTCGCCAACCCCACCTCGGGTATGGGCACTGATGGCGCGGAGGGGGGGGGCGCACCCCCAGCGCCCACAGCGTCCCCAGCGGGAATCGAACCCAGGACCTTCTAGCTGTGAGGCGACAGCACTACCGACTGTGCCACCGTACCCCCTCCAGTTGGAATCTAACCAGGGCCATTGTGATTAGCCTATACAGGTTGACGCACTACCCGGTCATCTAGTCACTAGATTAGATTCTAGTGTGTTCCACCAATACTTTTTTAGTGGAATTATTTTGCATAACTCAACATTAAGTAATATTTGTTTTCTTAATTGTTTTATTCGTATAGTGGGCAGTTATATTAATGATAATTGAGAGATGGAGCCCACTGGATCCATGTTGGCTGTGATTTAAATTAGGTCTGGCTCAAAACCAGCACAAGTCCTCCACTTTTCAAGGAGAACAAGAACTATACTATGTCACAGTATATATGCTACAATCTAATTTGCTCAAAATTAAAGGCAGAGTATAAGTTATTAGAATAGTCTGCCGACGGTCTCACGTATGTTTGCTCCATATGTGCATTTAGCGGTGCATGGGGTGGTTCATCATGTGGCAATCATGTGACCAGCTTTTTCCCCCTCCTATATGCAATAAATACATTCCAGACCAACTAGACTAGGACCAACTATTTTTGGACCATTATATAGACCTATACGTTGTTGAGGCCATTGGTGACAAATGTTCACAACACATTTTTTGATTCTCTAAAATCCATTAATTCAATCAAGTGCACAGCCTGTTCAGACATGAGTATTCCACATTACTGATTGTTAACTAGGGTTGCCAAACGTCCTTTGAAATAAGGAGTCTCATGGGAAACTAAAAGACATGTCCCTTATTGAAATGATATAAGAGGCAGTGAGACACACTTTGTTCCTTATTTTGGGGAATCAATCAATGACACACATCTCAGTTCAAACAGCTCATATACATAATACTATAATACAGGTTGCAATATAATATACAATAAAAATCACACCCGTGTGAACTGAGTGGTGTAAGGTCTTATATAGCCTGATCAGCTGTGGTCTGACGTAATGTCTGACGTAATGAAATCACACCCGTGTGAACTGGGTGACCGTAGCAACCATGCTCATTTTTTACGCACAGACAGACAGACAGACAGACAGACAGACAGACAGACAGACAGACAGACAGACAGACTAACAAAGCCAGTTGTAGGAGTGGTTTACACCACTCAACAAAAAGTGAGATTTCTTCTGGGCATCCCTTATTTTTCTTATTTTCTTAGAAATAAGGCATGCTCTAGTAAAAAAAAGGAAAAGAAAGACAACACATACAGTATACTGAAGCTTTCTAGCACATCAACACTAATGTAAAATTCCCATATGTGTACATGGACATGGAGGAAAGTAAAATCAAACCATGTGCGTGCAAACAAAATATTTCTGGCACAACTTGGTGGACAGCATAGATGATCACAATTGGCAGTGAAAGACTTGACTCTAGTCATACAGACACCTTTTGATTGACAATAATTTTGTATGTGACATTAGTTGATAAGAATCATGTGCCTTTATGCAGCATAGACCACACTGACTGCATCTAACTTACATAAGGAATGCCTGCTCTTTCTGTGAAACACACTGACTGACTGACTGACTGACTGACTGACTGACTGACTGACTGACCAGGGAAGTCCAGGCGAAAGCTACCATTGGTTATTGTTTTCCACTACTAAAATCTATTTTAATCATGAAGGGCAGGTGTTGGGCAGTTCTATCTCACCTACTTAGAAACCCAAAAAATGAATGAGCACCCTAGCCATCATTTATGTCTGCTCATCCTTGCCATGACACTTACAGTAGACCATACAGTAGCTAAACCACAGACACCATAGTAAATTATGACCTTTTACTAAATATAGGCCATCTCTGAGAAGTGTACATGGAGAAATATATCAAATTGTATGTAATGTTATGATTAAAGTGCTTTACATTCCTGAAACTTGAATAAAACCACCATGAAAATAATTGAGTGTCACACAGCTCCACTCCTGACAAGCAGGTAATGTCTGTTTCAATACGAACAAGCAGCTATATTCAAGGCACTGTGACGCAAGCAGAATATATACACATCTTGAAGTCTCATGTTGTTATCAGCCGCGTGGATTCCGACAGTGCAGCCAAGTTTGAAGGCCTGTCTAAGAATGTCAAGTATGAGGTCAATGAAAGGAGCGTCCCTGTGTGTGTGTGTGTGTGTGTGTGTGTGTGTGTGTGTGTGTGTGTGTGTGTGTGTGTGTGTGTGTGTGTGTGTGTGTGTGTGTGTGTGTGTGTGTGTGTGTGTGTGTGTGTGTGTGTGTGTGTGTGTGCATGTGCGTGTTTGTGTGCGTGCGTGTGGTGTGTGTGTCTTCCAGATCTTCCAGGTTTCCAGGGCCATGTGATTCTGGGTTTCCTCTGAGAAAATGGAACAGGGATTATACGCCGAGTTTCATGGAATGAACTCCTCATTAACAAACATTGACAGTACTGAGCTCTCACATTCTTATCTTTACGAGGATCAAATTCTTCCCAAATCACCCTTACAGCAGGTTAACTGCAGCCGATTGATTTATTTTGCTGTGCACAATCAGACCTCATTGTATGTGGGCCTCTATTTCTTTTTTTCTTTTCAGCTGGCATAACTCAAAGGACAGGAAGTCAGGAACCTGATAATGGTTTCCAATGCAGGAGGTATCTTGGTGTGTAGAAGTGCACCTGATGTAGACATTGTAAACAGGATGCTGAAAAGGTCCTGTGAAATGTTAAAGTAGGCATATTGAATTGAATTGAATTGAATGTCACTCAAATAGGTCTACGTATATCCACGTATATCCTTGTTTAACCACATGAACCTTAAAATAGCAGATCTATAAGCTCACAATGTGTGGCAACGGGACATATTGTGAGCTTGTAGATCGGCTATTGTCGGCAAAGAGATTTTGTGTAGAGGGAACGTAGGACCGAATATGTATCCCTGGGGGACTACAGTAATAACAAAGTATATGGGAGTCAGCAAAGCGCAGCATGGACTCATATAGGTCTCATTACTGCAGCAAGACTGACAGTGAAGAATTGGAAGAGATCATGTAAACGAGGACTCTGAGATTGAACTCAACTCAACTCAACATCTTATGAATATCTAATTACTAGCAAGAACAATGTAAAAGGGAATGGGATGATTTATTTATGTACATTGTGGGTTTGTTACAATAACAGTACTGTGAAATCTATTGAGCGTCACAATTGAAATGATCATAGGTGGGTGCGCCGGTGCGGTGTTGTCCTAATTAGCTTTGACTGCCTTTTATTTAATTGTATTTTAGTCACAGACTTTCCCTGTCTTGTCTAGGTGTTGTATTTCTGTTATGTTCTTGTTCTAGTTGTTATGGTTCTATGTTCATGTCTTCTCCAGGTGTTTCTCATGTGTATCAGCCCTCTTGTGTATATTAGTCTTACTCTTTAGTCTTGTTCCCCATTCAGTCCTTGTCGGTTCATTGTTTGGCACTGTCACTGCATTAGTTTGTATTTGTGATTTCTGTTCTGTGCTGTTCTGTTCACCTCCTGTTTATTAAAACATGTACCAACCATGGGGTTTGATCACTACATCCTGGCTGTCCTGCTTGTGGGTCCTCACTACACCAGTATGTGACAATTTTGTTTGGTTTGTCATGTCTATATAATTTGTTGGAAAATCAATAAACACTTGAATGACACAAAAAGCTATATATGGAATCAAATAGTGAACAGTACAGGGGTGATTACATCATCACAAGTTGGTCACAGAGACTAAGATGGAACCACAAATTGTTTCTATCTTCTTATTTTTGATTGCTGAGAAACACTTAGCTAAAATATGTAGTAGGCCTAGTAAAAGTCTTCATTCAAACGTATTACAAAGTGATCTTAATAATTGCCTTATAGACTACTGTAGCAGGAGAACAACTTACAAGACACCATTAAAGAAATAAAGAGATACTCTGATTAGCCCAATGCAAATGACGGTAGGCTGAATGTTGCACAAAAGCAGTCTACAAAGAATGTTTTTTGATGCATTATTTAATGTGCTTCAATCAATATTCTAGCTAAAAACTGATTTAAAAAAAATATATGTCAAATTCAAACAAAATGCTTCACCATGTACAGGCTAATACCCACCTGGGTACTCCACCCCAGAACTTGAGTAAATTGACACTACTCCTGGTTAAATATGAAAGTGAAAGTTGCTCAGTCATATTTGTATTTGAGTTAAAGTACTGGAGTACTTGCTTTTAAAAGTACATTCTTAAAAAAAAGTCTATTCAAAGATTTTCCAGAATTATAAAATCACACCCGTGTGAAGTAAGTGGTGCAACTCTGTGTGGGGGTCCCCAGGGGAGGGGGGAGTTCCAGACCAACAGGAACGCACCCAGGGTGGCGGCCCGATTCCGGTGAACCGCCCCGCATCCGAAACGGTCCAAAACCGGGTCCCTCTACTGTACCCTCCACTGTACTGTACTGTACTGTACTGTACTGTACTGTACTGTACTGTACTGTACTGTACTGTACTGGCACACCCGAAATCACCATATATACAGTTAATATGTGCGTGTGTTTGTGTGTGTGTTAGGTTGCGCACAGGTGGTGAAAAACAACCATGCTGTTTTTGTGCTCAGACGCACCCAGCCACCCACCCACCCAGCCAGCCAGCCACCCACCCACAAACATAGTCACTTAAAGAAGTGGTTGCACCACTTAAAAATAAATCAGTGAATGGTGAATATAAAAGCTCACAGCGAGTCGTGATGCGCTGTGAGCATAATGTACTTTTTCCTTTCCTAGAAGTGAAGCAGATTCTACCAATAGGTAGAGCTGTCGCCCAGATACCCCAACTCAAAACCTCCCATATCACAGTGAAAAGTTCAAGTTCACCCCCAAGGCACTCGCAAGGCAAATAATATCATTACCTTTCTATGTATTTGTGTGTTTTTTTTTTTCTTTTCTTGTCCTCGTTATCTCTGAAGATGTGTGTATATACATGTGTATGCAAATGTACGTAGATGTGAGTGCATGTATGCTTCTTTAGAGTGTAATGTCACTTATTTAGCTTTTACACTTAAAAAAAATGAACTGAGAGAAAATGAACAAGTCTTATAATATGAAACAAATTGCCTGTAAATGATCTTATAATGGCAATAAACTAGTTAAAAAAAATGAAAGAAATATAGTGGAGTCAAAAGTACAATATTTGTCTCTGAAATGTAATACGCAGCTTACTCAAGTAAAGTACAGATACTCAAAACATTTACAGTACTCAAGTAAATGTCCTTTGTTACTGTCTCTACAGTCTACACACTACATAAAACCCATCTAAGATCAAATCCCATCAAAACAGTTTTATCTCTACCTCGATTACCGTTTCAAATAATACATGCTAATAAAAATATAATTTCCATCATGATGACATTTTTAAATGTACAATGCAGTTGTTTACTGTGTGACGGAGCAGACAATTTATCTTTTTCCTCTGCTGCCAGGAATCGATTCTTTCAGTTTTGAGATGTTTTTTGACTTTGTGCCAGAACTAAATGCTGTGTCATTTCACTGCTCATGGCCAAAAGAAAAGAAACAGACTTAAAGAGAGACATTATCTCATATGTCTGCATCTGCTCTGAATCCACTTTAGAAGTTGAAAATACTCTATTTATGGGAATCGGATCGCAAAATGTAAAATTGCAATAACGCACAAGATTACTTTAATAATTAGAATTTCCATAACTATATTTGCTATAATATACCACAAATAATATGAATTGTGCTGATTAAATAAACCTTCTCCCATCTAATAATCCTGGTACTAGAAAATGTAGACAATTACTGCCCAAAAGCTATTGATTGTAATATTGTGTTCCACACAAATGCAATGTCATTCTTAAGAGAACATAATGATGGACATAAAACATTGTATCCAAGATAAACACTGGATTAGATAGCTACCCGATACCTGCTGGTGCAGGAGTCAGTGCTGTTTCCCCACACCATAATGCTGCCATGCATTTATGTGATATTGATCTACAGCACTTGGCCCAACATGGCTAATGCACTGCTAGTTTCACTCCAGGGTCCAAAACATCACTTAGTGCTGACTATCACACACAACAACACACAACGATTGGAGAGATCTAAAAGGTGATTTGTTCAAAAATGAACAGCAATGTATTTCAACGGTTGTATCCCCAATTTCATTTTCTCATATCATCTATTAGTAATAGATAAGGGATAACTTAAGCACCTATTGTGTGTCACAGTACACTCCTGGAGGCTAATCTTTCCGGTGATAAAATGGCCACCAACGTAATCAAAAAGGTCAACCATAGAACAAGATTCCTTTACAGGATCTCCTCACTGGTCAACAAAAACACCTTGAAGACCTTAACAGGAGCCCTTGTACAGGGTTTCTTTGACTATGCATGCACCTCCTGGTACCACAGCACCTCAAAGGCCCTTAAAACCAGGCTCCAGACTTCCCAAAACAAACTGGTCAGGCTCCTACTTGACCTAGCCCCCCGAACCCACCTCACCCCTGCCCACTTCGACAGGCTGGAATGGCTTAGGGTCGACGACAGAGTACAGCATCTTGCAATGGGTCTGGTCCACAAGATTCGATACACCACCAAGATACCCATGTACCTGTCTAGATACTTCCTTAATGTTAACGAAGTCCACACCCACAACACCAGAGGGAGTGCAACGAACCATGTACAACCCAGATTCGGCACAAACAAGGGACTAAATTCTTTTCGCTCCTATGCCACCAAAATGTGGAACGCCCTACCAACTGTCATTAAGACATGCGAATCCCTTGACTCTTTCAAAACCGCTCTCAAAGGGCACCTACGGACGGCTGCAATTCGAAACTGGCCCCTGTAAAATCGGAATCCCTCAAACACGAACGCAAGGACAACACAAGAGACGGTCGCGGCCACACAGCCAACTCAAGGTATGGCCACTGAGCCAACTTGTTGACCCAACGCAGCTCCTCCAAGGAAAAAAAACAAATTAACGGAGCTGAACGTGAATCCCCCCCACCGCCCACCCCTTTTTTTCCCCCTCACTGTATATGTTTCTTTTCCCTTTTTACCTCCTTTATGATGAATTCCTGTTCTGTCTATAGAAGTGTCTATTTGTACGTCTCTAAATGTTTTGATGATTTGAACATGGTGGACCCTATTGGAAACAAGTGTAATGCTTAATTGGGTCGTCCACTCACAGTTAACAGCCTTTGTATTGAGTTTGTGCTTGAAATGTACTGTAATTCTGCAAACTGTTAATAAATTCTTCAATCAATCAATCAATCCGTGTATGGAATTTCACATTTGTCTTAAAGGATATTATGAATTCTCCAATAAGCAGTCCTTTGAGCTACATATCCTTTTCATGGCGGAAGTGGCTTTAATAGCCAAAATGGACTAGGGATCCAAGCTTGCAGCTGGAATGAGCATGGGCATTTCTAAGCAAAAGAAAAGCTGTAATGATCATGGGTATTTCTTTAAAGATGGAGTGCCACAATTTTTTCAGTTTTTCATGCGTCTATGAGGTGACAGTACTTCATTAGACAGACACCCTGGAGTCGTTTTGATGTGCAACGGTGTATTTACTTTGTGTTTAGGGTTTCTTCCTGGAGGCTGAACCCTTGACAGTCAAACGGGCCAATGAAATAAACAGTAAAATAGTGACATCACACTATCAGCCCCTCCCCTAACCCCTCCCCCTTTATCATACAACTACAGCTGTGGGTGCAGCTTCAGTTCAGGTGGATCACCACCCATCACCACCCACCAGGCAAGCAAGGCATACTTAATGAACTGGTGGGCGTGTCCACATAAAAGCATGATTTTAACAAATACTGTACACTTTTTGGAACAAGTTCTTCCTCCTTATATTATAATAATACCTGATGATCATGTTTTAGGGTGGAAAAGAATCGTGGCACTCCATCTTTAAGCAAAATAATAAGTTATTACTAATTTTTTCCAGTATGTAACATGAAAGTGCTGTTGGAAAGGACTATGTGCGCCACTTGTCCTGTCTTTTTTAACATGAAACTTGTTTAATACCTTGTTGCATGGCCAGACACCTTTCACATTGGCAGAAGCACTAGCAGCAGGCTCTAAGGATGGCGTGTTGTCGTCCATCTGTCCATCAACTCCATCAACTACTGGCTGGATTGCCATGGAATTTGCTTTGTACATTCATGATCCCCATGGCCTTTTTAGATATCTGTCCCTATGACCTTCCCTCTAGCGCCACTTTTTTTTTGAGTGGTGTAAACCACTCCTACGACTGGCTTTGTTAGTTTACGTGTCTGTCTGTCTGTCTGTCTGTTCGTACCAAAAAATGAGCATGGTTGCTATGGTCACCCAGTTCACACGGGTGTGATTTCATTACGTCAGACATTATGTCAGACCACAGTTGATCAGTCTATATAAGACCTTACACCACTCAGTTCACACGGGTGTGATTTTTAACAAGACATTTAGTCTTGTTATTGTTTTTACACGTGGTAAACATTGCATAATCCTGGCCTCTGGTCAGTGTAATGGGTTATATTGTGCCTTGTGGCTTTCTTGGAATTGTGCCCCAAACAGGTGACCTGGTTGGCTCTCACTATAAGGTAATATACGCTGTTAACACATACCCCTCAGGAAGTTCACTAGTGTATCTCCCACTGGTTGATCAGTCATCCCTCCCTCCCTAACAGGCGGTCACTTCTGAAATTTGGTTCCTCCTTATTCAAAGCCATCTATAACATTCCATGGCAAATTCAATTACAGCTCCCATCTCAAAAAAGCTGTTTCACTCCTCCAATGCTGCAGCTGCTGCAGTAGCGACTGCTGTCCGAGCCAGAAGCTGACAACCTGAGTGTCCTTGTGCGATTAGCCAGATCGATGAGGCTGAGCAGAGAGGAGAAAAGAGGGAGAGGAGGAGTGGGTAAAGGGAGGAAGTTTTGAAGGAAGGAGGGGGGAGCAGCCCCTCCCATAATTAGGTTAGGGTGCCGCACCAAAGGTCTGTGTTTACAGGACAGACGAGAGTTAGTCCCTCACTTCACTGTGGACTGCTCTGGGCGTGGATGAAACGGTAGCGGCAACGAAGCGAAGCAATATTTTTGCTCCAGCACCTCTCATTCACTCACCCCCTCTACTCTTCCTCTGGGTCTCTCCCTCCTCTCGGTCTCTAGTTGTTTTTGCGACTCATCCCTGCCTGCGCTGCAGCTATACTACTGGCTTAAGAGGACACACACACGTACGCTCATTCAGGCTGCTAGGGAAGAGGCCTGAGCTTCCCAGCAGCCCCCCTCTCCTCCTCCCCGGTCTGGTCCAAGGACATCTTCATCACCACAACCCCAACTACGACTGCAACTAAACCACAACCACAACTACCAACCAGGACTCCCCTGCCTGCCATCATGTGTGACTGCTTCCACCTGGCCTTCCCCAACTGGCATGCCTCTCAAGGTAGGGGTTGGCATATCTTTCTATTCTCCCTAATATGTCTGTTTTTGTCTCCTCATTTTCTATATTCAGTCTGTGTCTGTTCTCTCAGCTGTCTCCTTCTGTTTGGGTTGCTCTCTCTCTCTCTGTTTTCCCCTCCTCTCACGCATGCCTCTGTTTCTGTTGTTTTGCTCAGAACAATTCACTGATTCAGCACCAGGGTTCAGTGGTGCGGTGTGAGAGATTTTTAGTGTGTATGTGCGAGGGTTAGAAAGCCAGACAGAGAGGGCGAGAGAGAGAGAGGATGGTGCTGATGCTGGGATCTCTTACTGACCTGCAGTGCGTGCTGCTGGGTGTGTCTGCAGTGAGAAGGGGAGGGTTTGGAGATGTCATCCTCCCAGGCTGCTCTGCGCTTGTTTGTTTTTATCTTGCCAATGTCTGAAACAGGTGGATGAAGGATGTGACTAAAGGCGTACAGGCAAACTTCTTGGCAAGATCAAACAATATCGTCAAAGTAATTGTAAAAAATTTAGAAAATATAGCAAACTAAAATGTAAACAAAATCCTAAAAATGTGGTTGAAAAACTGCACTGGTGATAAATTGGATGAATAGTAGGCCTACAAACTGTCCCACAGTTTGTGTGACTATCAGTAAGTTATGTAAATCAACAACTTTAAACATTAACAGATGAATATCATAATATACAAAACACATTACATCATGTTGCAGTGTGTCATAGCTTGCATATTCTACAAATATTCATGACGCAGCAAATTATTTTATTACATTCTATGTTTTTACAGGAATCAGACGGAATGGGATTAAATAGCCCTACAATAATACAGTTTTCATACATCTTTGATTCTTATATATAAATTGTACGTAAGCTACAAGATTTACATTTTGGCATACAAATTAATTCTACATTCTACATGGGTCTACATCTCTTGTCCATGTCACCTATTACACATCCAAATATAAATTAAGCTTTCATCTCATATTTCCTGCTGTGGGTTGTGGATACTGTATGCACTGATTATTACTACTGTATTTCAGGCACTTATTTGGTGTTTTTAGATACAAAGCTGGAGTCTGGATAGTATGTTTTGTTTAGATTTTCTCAGTTTCATTGCATTCAGATTTTAAGTGTTTAGTCAATGGTCTAATCCAGATTAATTTACACTATAAGCACCACCGCGTTTACTCTCCCATTGCCAAAATAACATGCATCCAATATGCAGGGGAAGGAGAAAGTGGCAGAAATGCTTACATGACAAAAAATAAAGAATATTACCGTATGTTAACTGGTGCTTAGGGAATGTTTCAATTGGAGATGTCACTATAGCTTTACCTATCTGTCTGAAGCGCTCAATAAAGTTGAGCATAATCTGCCTGAAGATGCAGATATGTTAATGGTGCTCAAGTAGTTATAGGCAAGCAGCTCATCGTCAGAAAGACAACGTTTTTCTGGTGCTAGAATGACGTCAAGGTGGGGCAGGAAGCAGAGGGGAGGTGAGAGAAAGAAACACAGACAGAGAGAGGTACTTATTGGCAGAAACTGAGATGTATGCCAAGCTGAACAGTTCTCAGCAGTGGAACCTGTTCATGGGGATATTTAAAATATCGAAGGAGGTAGGGCCCATTCTTTTGGTAAAGAATTACTTTATTGAGTAATTCTTTACCAAAAGAATGGTGTGCGTGCCCTACCTCCTTCCATAATGGCCTTATTGGCCCTGCACCCACTGTCGAGGTGCGTGTAAATAAGTATGCTTTGATATTTAAAATATCCCCATGAACAGGTTCCACTGCTGAGAACATTAGCAAATGTTCTTTTATTTGATGAATTCTCCTTTTAAATCAATATTATTAGACATACAGGTGGTGCAGGCCGGGGCAAAGTTCCTGCCCACCACCATTCGATTCCTCTGCGGTGCCTCTGGTTCGCACTGGGCACTCTAACAAACCGGTAGGGGAGGGTGTTGTTCTTTATCACTGCACAACCAACTCCTAATAGGGTGGTTGGGACACCCTGTTCAGCAGGGAGTGGAACTGGAACTGGGATGTATAGCGCAAAACCCCTCAATGTCAGGTGAAAAGAAGCGGCTGGCGATATCATGTTTAGCGGAGGAAACATGTGGTTGTCGACACCCACCAGACCAATAGTGCAGAATGTTGACTAGTTAGTTGATTAGAATATATATTAATCAAACATGGATTCTTATAAGCACAGCACATTTAGCCATTTAGAGTTGTATGTTTTTGCTTTTGTTGTTCTTCTGCAGGAAGTACCACATGGAATAGAGCAATGGTTCTCAAAGTAGTGTTTGCAGACCCCCAGGGGTCCTTGAGGGGATTCCAGAAGGTCCGTAGCAAAGTGAAGAACAGTTTAACGTCACTAATATTTAATTGGCTCGAAGTGAGCCCAATGCGAGAATGTATAAGAGAATAATCATACGTTTCACTCTTCACTTTTATGCCCCCACCTACAGAGAGTTCTAGAATTCTGTTCTAAATCTAATCTCACCAAGGTGGTGCGGTCTAATAATTGAAATGGCATTAGCTTCCCTGTGAATCTCTCACGTCTTGTTGATGGTGTCACATTCACACAGTAACGTCATATTGTCATATTTTTTTATATGGAGTGACTCTCCATTGACTTGAATAAAATAGAAAGTTGTAAAAGACACATTTTCAATTTGCAATGAATATCTGTCAGCATGATCGCTAGATAGTTTTGTAGGATTGAAGCTTTATAATAGGTTATAGATACATAGCAGGATATGTAGCATATAGGTCTATAGCAGAATATATAGTATTAGTTAGTAAATAGATTAAAGGGGTGTGGCCCTAATTACCTGTTATTCAGGCATTGAAACAAGCTTTGCTCCCAGAGGTCAACTATATTTTCCTAATACATATCAATTTGGGGGTCGCTGACATGAAAAATGTTTGAGAGCCAATGCAGTTTTTGATTAAAGGCATAGTATATGTAACTTTGCTGCATGTTGACAAAACAAAACAATAAATAATTGTTTTACCAATAATTTCCCTCTGCAGAAACACACTGCCCTCTCACTGTATTTTGGTATTTTCACTGTTTGGTTTTTGAGTTACCAAAACAAAAAACACCACCACACTGCTATACTCCAGTGGCGGATGACTGCTGGTATATAGAGGGAAATAATGGGTAAAGAAATGTATATATTGTTTTGTCATGTAAACACTGGGCAAAGTTACATATTTGTGATTGAAAAATAAATTAACGTGTGATTTACTTGACACCCTATGACTCATCCTTATGTTGTAAATCCCACCCACTCATCTGGTACTCCGACTCCTGACTCAGTATCATCACACAGTATTATGTTGTATATATTGTCGCTGTCGGGAAGAAAACCTGTATCTCCATATTTCATCTATTTATGTTTTTATTAATTCCCTATTTTATACTTTGCCGTACAAGAGTGTTGTGTAAAAGTAGCAAAAATAGCAGATCTACAAGCTCACAACATCTCGCGATGCAACATTCCCAAAATAGTCATTTGGTATTATAAATATTCAGCCAAAGAGCTTGTGACTAAATAATAAACAGTGGTGGAAAGTAACTAAGTACATTTTCTTAAGTACTTACTACTTAAGTAGCCTACACTTTTGAGGTGTAATTTACTTTAGTATTTCCAATTTCCAGTTTACTTTACTTTCATTTTCGTACATTAAGTGCATTTTAATGGAAATAATTTTGTACTTTTACTCAAGTACGTTTCAGAGTAGTTCAGAGTTTTCAATGTAGAACAGAGTAGTTCTACATTGCAGTATTGATACTTTTACTAAAACATTTGAGTACTTTTTCCACCACTGATAATAACTTCCATGGATCAATTGGAACACAGCTTCCTTTTTCAATTTCCTGAAAAGTTTTTGGACGTACAGTACAAGCTTTACACCCAAATATTTTGTTGGTATGGACTATGGAGACATGTCATGGGAATAGGGGCAGATTAAAATCTGTAATTCCAAAGCAATGATGAAACTCCTTGCACATTAGTTCCAGATTACTAGATTGAAAGCATGCGCCATGGCAGTCCCATGTTCACATAATCTGTGCAGAAAATCTAATTCAGTTTTTTCCCTTCCTTTTTTTCTTTTCTCCCATGGCTCAAATTGTATTAAAATTGGGATACAAACAGACTGCCTCCAGTGAAAGGAGCTTGTGTCTGTAATACGGGAAGAAATGGTCAGAATCCAAATCCTGGTTCCCTGTAAGCGGAGGACAAGTAATCAACTGTATTATATTAATTTAGCTAACTGACAAGCTTAAGGGAGCCTCCCTCGTACTGGGCAAATAGAACTACATACAGTACACACTGTAACAGCAAGCATGTTGGAGCTGGTTATGTCAGAGAACTGGCATAGAAGGTTGGTTACAAATGTGTGTTACCAGATAAAGTAGATAAATATTTGCAGGAAATCTTCAAACTAATGGATATAAATCATTAGAATTATGGTCCCACAATATAAATCAATACTAACATATCCTAGTATATGAGAGCTTTGCCTTTAAAGTCATTTAAGGATTCAGATATTTCAATGTCTCTGTCTTGTCACTTGACTTGTGTAAAAGAACTGTCCCAAACTCAGCAGCTACAAACAATAGAATACAGACCGGATTCATCACCACATTAGTACAGGAGGCATGCTTGGATATGCCACACCCAAATACACTGCTGCAGTTCCACACAAATTAATCATACAGGATTAGCATTGTAAAACACTTCGGGATCCTCCCACCACCCTGCTTAGAGCTCTCATAGAAAAGATCAGTGAAGGCCCTGTACTTATTATCCACTTAAGACAGGTTCAAAAATTATACTGTTTGTTGAAATGTATTTGTACAATTATATAAAGGGTAGACAATTCAATTGTAGCAATTATCATTTCTTGTTAATCAGATTTATGAAATAGAATGAACTACTCTTAATGGTCCAAGACAAATTTCCCTACTGAAACCAATATCCATAACATTATTAGGACAAAAGACTGTTATAATTATGTATTACATACAGTAGGCTACTTCTAATCCTTCATCTAGTCCATACAATGACTAACAATGTTTAAAATTAGTGAATTGTTTGGTCATTTTTGGTCAAACATGAGAGTCCTTATCAACTGATCTGCAGCACCCATATGACAAATATTTGGTAAAGGCGTTTCTACATGTGCTTTGCCACTCTTTAGGGCAGTTATTGGCCTGGCAAGCAAACTGACTGGTATGCAAGACATTATCAAGCCATGTCACATCACACCACATAGAGTACACTTTACTTTGGTGAAACTGTCTGCACAGTCCTGTTTATATTATCCAGTGCACTAGAGAAGTGTTGTATGTTGAAACTAATAACTATATAGTGTTGAGTGAATACAATATGCAGAAAGGTGTGCAGTATACATGTGCAAATGCTTAAAGTGTCTCTGTTCTAATGCCACTAAGACCAATACCCAAACATTTTGTATACTGATCATGTATTCTGACTCCAACAATCTGTGATTTCACCTCTACAGACATTATACAGCAAGGTTCACTGTCTGTCTCTGCTATAATGCAGTGAAATGCAAAAACGAATGGCAAGCAGAATGCAGTATAGATTATTAGCAGACTCACAGAGGATGAAAAGATGCTACTGTATAGGAGGAACAGAAGTTCAGAATGGCTTTCAAGTTTGTCACGATACATGTTCAAACAAGGTAGCAAGGTAACAGAAAGTAGTATTAACTGGACTACATACTAAAGTAGGACCATGTTGTGTCCCGCCTTGTTTTTTCCATCAGAGGCAGACCATTGTCTGTAGAAATCACATTAGCCACTTGGCAGTGCACTCAAGCCTGTAGAGATAGGATTAAGTGCTACTAAGATTTAGCCATTTTACCAAGGACAGAAAGTACGTGCAGGTGAGTTGACAGTTGTCTGTGCTAAAACTATTGAATGATCTCTAAACCTATATTACTTTGATTTATTAAAAAAACTTTTGATTTAAAAGAACAATTGTAGGTAGATACAGTTAATGTAGTAGAGAGAAAGGAGACACAGGGCAGTGAGTGGGAGGAGGACAAGCAACACAGCAGGTCTCCAGACATAATCGAACCAGGGATTATTTTAATTTTGTTAATAGGCTATCCGCTCACCTACCGGTGTCCGGTTCCCTCTTAATTTTAAACCTTGTAGTTGAGTTTATTTTTGGACACTGGGATAACATGGTGATTTCCACAATACTTGACTCCTTCGTGTAGGTGGCTTAGATATTTCAGTTTTGATTATTCGGTGTCTAGACGTGGTGTGTCAGAGAGGAATAATGAGTGTTCAGTGTGAAAACTCCTCACAGTGGGGCCACTGTTCTGTAAAGGTAAGGCATTACCTAGTAATACCTACACCTAATCGCAATTTTAACCATGTCAACTGGATGTGTTTCACTTACAGTTTGTGTTCAGGGGCATTTATCGCTGTCAGCGGTGAGAAAGCAGTAGGGATTTGAGAATGTTGTGACCTGTAGGCAGCTAATTTGTTTTGCCACTGATTTGGTAAAGGAACATCTGTATTCATGTTTGCACAAAGTCATTTGCCAGTTGTGATGCAATGCATATTTATAAAACTGTACATGCTATATTTAAGCGGGATTACTGTATGCGGCAGCCATACATAGCCTATAGTAGTAGCTATTACATTGGCTGGTCGGATTCATTTGGAAAAATACATTCCCTCTCCATAGACCTCAAGGCTGCTCAGTAGCTGTAAGTCAAATCTCAGGATCAATAGAGGGGATCACTTAACAGTCCGCTGCGGAAACAGGTTCCCTCTGGGAAATCTTGCCAGGAAGAACTCCAAATAGTCTCATCTTCAGCTGCAATGTCTCAGACGAGCATCAAAACAACTTTAGCAGATTTGTAGCTTACTTTGCATGCAGAGAATATTTGGATAGAAACAAAATAACTATTATTTACTATTATTATTATATTATTGGATTATTTCCCAATTCATGTGCTTTGGACTGCATGAGCATTTTCTGTCTCATTCTTGCATGAATCAAGAAAATGACACTCTCAAACACATCATAGTCTAAGATGTTTTAGTGGAATCTTATTTCTTTACCTGCACTATATTGTGTAGGATTGTGTAAAAAAGGCAATTTGACAATTATTTATCAGCTGCTATCAAGAGAGTATTCTTATATCATCATCATCATCATCATTATTTGTTATTTTAACCATTAAGCCCTATATTATACTTTTGCTATTCAAAAATAGCCGATTTACAAGCTCATAATGTGTTGCGCTGCGTGAGTTTGTGGATCTACAATTTCTTGTTGGGACATCAGGTTGAAAGTGGTTAAATTAAATTTGTCCATAGCTCATCTAGCCTAGAGCTATAAAATAAAGTAATGCAATAAGCCTGTAGGCCTACAATAAACTAAACTAAATTAATCAATGCAACACCGGGTGACATATTGGGTATATTATTATTAGGTTTTCTCTACAAAGTAGAGAAAGCCTAAACCAAACAAGTTCAACTTCAGCACTATACTTTGTCATACAAGGAATAGCGAAAATAGCCCATCTCGTGCCATGAAGTGTTGTGAGCATGTAGATCTGCTTTGAAGTTTGGGGAACATTAGGGACATCAAATTACCCAAGTTAGGGATGCCACATTGAAAGTTGTTAATACTATAATTCCCTCTCTCGCTGCCTGTACATGTTACAGGCTATGTTACTTCTAAGATAATCTTATCACACAGATGAAAGACACAAAAACTTAAGAGTATCTTTTTTTCCACTCTGTGTGTATTTGTGAACAGGAGCCGGTCGGAGGCTAGGAGGGCCAGAGAATGGTGCAGAGGATGATTCGGTAAGTCATCCATACTTTTGCACACAAACTCCCTGGATGCCAAGGATGAATCTCTGCCCCAAAACTTCCAGAACGGTCTGTTATAGCGCCACCAGGAGGCCGACTTTTGTAAACCACATTTTGACATTTTGAACAAAAAGCCTCAAATCATGAACAGGGTGCAATTTATTTGAAATCTTTCACAGACTTTCCTATATTAGGCTGAGGAATATATCCGATCCTTTTCACATTGGCCTGTTATAGCGCCACCAACAGATGGATTTTTGCGAAACACATTTTTGGAACAAAATCAAATCATCCATAATCTTGTACATTGATTTAATTTAAACAACAAAAAGAATGGAATGCCGATGTATAATTATCATGAACCCTGTAACTGGGAGCGAACTGACTAAAACGAACTGAAACTACTCAAAGAGGGTTCCCCTACCCACCTGGAACTGTATGACCCGTAACACAATGAAAGTTAATAATAATTAATGTAACAAATGACTTGTAACAATTACAAAATGTACTGTACTTTATTCTAAATAAAAACAAAGTTAAAAAAAAATAAATAAAATCAAATCATCCAATTGCCATCAAAGGCATAAAGAAATGGCACCCTTTTCACATTGGCCTATTGCGCCACCAGGAGGCCACAACCTGACCTGCCCTGGTGGAGACCTGTGCCCCGAGGGGCACTTTATCTAGTCAAGTTTTGCTTTTGTTTAGATTAGGATGTGCCGATATTGACTGGAAACAGACTTTCCATAACGATAATAATTACATAAAATAAATCTGTATCTTGTTGTGAATCTTCATTGTGTACAGTGCACAGTGTATGAAGTGCAAGGCATCCTTTTTTGCTTACAAATTGTTTTGTACACACCTAAAATATTTGTAAAATTATTGTTATTATTGTGTTGTTTAACAATAATGGATTCAACATTTTATCTGATCTAATATTAACAATTCTTAACTAAAAGGAGGGTGTAGCCTAGCCGCAATTTGCAACTCTAGATTTTTTTATAATGGGATGAATCTAGAGTTGCAATACCCTCCATTGACTCCCCACTCATCATTTTGCGTTTGCGATCTGCTTGTCTTAAACAACGTTAAACTCACCAACATTTCAGCTGTAGTCCAAGTTTGAATTATTCTCTTTCAATCTGCAAAGCTTGTTTTTCATAAAAATCCCCCGTAGACATGTTATGAGCTACTTTGTCAAGAAGAAGAAATGTTGGAGTTTGGAAGCGCTCGTTTGTATTAAGGGGTCGCGCTGCTGCCTCCTGCATTATGTGCAAATGCGAAACAGATGCATGCAGGGACGTTCAGTGACTTACGACGAGCGCTTCCAAACTCCAGCACTTAGAAAAAGAATCACTTGCACAGAATTTCTTGACAGAAAGTAGCTCATAACATGTCTACGGGGGATTTTTATGAAAAACAAGCTTTGCAGATTGAAAGAGAATAATTCAAGCTTGGACTACAGCTGCAATGTTGGCGAGTTTAACGTCGTTTAAGACAAGCAGATCGCAAACGCAAAATGATGAGTGGGGAGTCAATGGAGGGTATTGCAACTCTAGATTCATCCCATTATAAAAAAATCTAGAGTTGCAAATTGCGGCTAGGTGTAGCCTACTGTTATTGATGTGCAACGTTCCACGGAATAAAAGGGGATATCTAAAACAAAAATCCAAATGTCAATGACTCCCTTTAAAGAAAACATGAAAATAACTGTTGTGACAATGTGAGAGTGGAATTGTTCACTGACCATTGATCTACACTCCAGATATGTGACGAGCCGTCTCACGTAGAGGGAGAGAGACCACGTCCTCAAGGATCGTCTCCCGTTGAAGAGTACCCTGAAAAATACGCAGACAGTGAGGTACGGAGCACCACTTTTTTAAGAAATATCTTTTTTAAGATATATTTGGGGCTTTTTGCCTTTATTGATAGATGATTAACAGTATAGTTTGACTGTGACAGCTCAGTGGCCTTGTGGTTAGAGTGTCCGCCCTGAGACTGGGAGGTCGGGGTTCAATCCCCGGTCGGGTCATACCAAAGACTCCAAAAATGGGACCCAGTGCCTCCCTGTTTGGCACTCAGCATCAAGGGTTGGATTGGGGGTAAGTCCCTGCGACATACTAGCGTCGTGTCCAGGGGGTGTACTTGTACATCAAGCTGCCTCACGCTACAGAAACAGGAGATAGGCTCCTGCCCTATGGGCCCCATGGCTCGGCAAGGCTACTTACTACTTACTTACTTGACAGGAAAGGGGGAGAGAGGGGGGGGTGGGGGAACGCACGCAGCAAAGGGCGTCGGGACTCGAACCCGCAACACGCTGTCAGGCCGGATTACCAGCCTATAGGTGCCTGGACCGCTCAGAAGTTTAAAGACGGAGTGTGGTGATTGAGCAAGGCACATACTTTATTTATGGTAGCTGGTTAATGGTAGAAATGTGTAACCGTCTCATGTGCAAGTGCAACTCTAATGCGTAATTGTGTGTCCTGTTTTAATTCAAGAATGTGTTCTCAGTTGTTTAGTCATTTCTTTTTTAAATCGGGCTTAAAAGGACCACTTCACCAATTTACCAACTTTTCAACATCTTCATATTGGCCCTGTAAGGTTGGCCGAGTGGCCAAGGCTCCAAAAAGTGACAGAATCCAGCAATACCTTTTAGGGTGTTTTATTTCTCCCCGATACAGGTTATTCACAGTGGAAAGGCCTGGAACAAAACAAAACACTAAAGACTAACTTACGAAAAGACAACATAAAAAAACACATTGAAAACAAATTAGGGAAACAAACCCAGAACTTGCGAAACTGTGCAGGCCCCCTAGCAGCTCTCCCTGGGTGTTACCTTCTGGTTGTCTCAAGCCAAACTGAACTAACTCACTGCCCCTGCAGCCTCCCTCTTATACTAGGCAAGACTATACCAAGGAACAGTTCTGTAATTGGTAACCCACTTAACTCAACATCTGGCTAACCATGGCCCATGAGTTAACTTACACAATTACCTACTTTAACTAAACCAATTCGAATACATTTCAGATACATTACACAACATCAAGATAAATAGAAAACATAACATAAGAGCTCTTGTAAACCAGACAGACACCCCTCCTGCTCTATAGCACTTGGTACCTTCCTCCACTCAGTCAAGAGGATCACCAGTACTGCAGGAGACCCAGGTGCCAACCAATCATAATTAAACCCAAATGACACCAAACATATACTGTGACAATATTTGCAAAGTACATACTTGTTCTCTTTTACAATTCACTGTGAGCTACAATAATAAAAACATGATTAAAAAAATCACATTTCTTATTTGAATTCTTTTTAAATAATGTGACAACAATGTTTCTGTTATAGCATACATGCTATACCTTTCCAGGAATAGAAAGTCTGCAGATTCTACTAGCTTGGATTCCCCATCGATTGTAAACTGTAAACAGGTGCTCGTTAGCGAGGGTTCGATAATGGAAAAACAAGAACCAAGGCACTCTGTTACAGTCAATTATGAACTATAATGGAGATACGTTGAAAATGAAGTGATCCTTTAAGCCTCTCTTAATAAAGTGTATATTTTTCACTCAACTCATATGGTCAGGTATTTAAATGTTGTTTATTGTATTTCTTTTAGGGCGACGCAGAGCATGAGTCGCCTCACAAAAGAGGTAGTGGAAAGAAAAGCAAAAAGGCTGGACTTGGGTCTCTGTTTGACAAGCGCTCCACTCCAAAGATGAGTAAACTGAAGGTCAGATATACCTTAATAATATTTTTCTCTGAAGACATATCCACGCACGCACGCACGCACGCACGCACACACGCACACACACACACACACACACACACACACACACCCACACACACACACACAGGATGTCCTTGGCTGGTCCCCTCACCTGTCTCTGGGAAAAACCTCCATTAAAAACAGAAGGCCATGTATGGGAAAGTGAAGGCCTGCCCCTCGGATAAAATTAGTGGCCCCTTAATTGCCTGGAGGTCTGTTGGGTTCTCCCATATAGTACATGGAGCCAATACACCGACATGGAGCCCGCTATGTAGGCCTACCCCATGCATGTGCTCCACGTATCCCCTATATTTTTATGGAGGTTTTTCCCAGAGAGGGGAGAGGGGAGCAGCCCAGGACCTCCTGGGCTCCTTATATTTGCGCTGATAATTCCTTTGATTGTTAAAGACCCATTCTACATTCTAGACTGTACCCCTGGTAAGATGCACATGTCATATTTACTTCTGTCTTTCTTTTACATATTTCCCTCATATTTGAACTGGGGACACCCCATTCAATTTCGTTTGACTCGGTTCCACAAATAAATATTGTGAAAATTGCAAGCTCACAGCGCCTTGCGTTGTGATTAGCTATTTTCACAATGTTTGCCTCTTTCTTATATGGCCAATATCCATTTTTATAATATAGTTTGTTGATTACTTTTGATGCAATATGGTATTTTGTCTTCTGTTGTTTAGGTGTCACTGGGGACCCCCACAAATAATGTGGAGACCCCCTTGCAGGTCCCAACCCACAGGTTGAGAATCACCGCCTTAACTTACTGTCATTCGTTTGCAGGAGGTTCACAGCCCTGAGTCGGGGGCGATATTGAATATAGCAGAAGATGGATGTGCGGACGGTCTTGTTGTTGGTGGAGGGGGAAAGGATGGAATCTTCATTAAACAAGTGGTGCCTGAGTCCCCTGCCGCAAAGAACCTGAGTGTGAAAGAAGGTAAGCATAAGTAAAGCATGACCATACTTTGTCACACATCAGGAAAAGAAAAAGTGTGATGAAGCATACATTTAATTTTAAATAGTGATACTCTAATAGGCCTACTGCTACAATGTTTGCAATACAGCTTTTATTTATTTTTTATTTAGACCTATAATTGTTTTACCACTTACTGTATACACTATATACTTTGTTGACCCTAATCCCCATGGGGTCTATAGGGACCCTCCTTTTTTCCTGCTACATACAAAAATCTGGGGAAAAATCTGATCTACAAACTCACTACATGTTGCGATGTGTTGTGAGCTTGTTGATCTGCTGTTCTTGCAGAATGCTCACCCCAGAATAGGGACAGTAGGGTTTCATGTGGTTCATTTTTAGCGCTTTATATTCTGCACAGGCTCATTACCAAACATTGTCCTACTGGTTTGTGTACTTTATTAGTGCTTATTAGGTTACAGATATATGCAACCATGATAGGACAAGTCCGCCAAGCGAAAACCATAACTGCGGTATCAAGCGGCGATAATGAGAGTCGATTGACATCAGCATGATTGCGCCCAGGGCAGCACTCCGCGGATTTCTCTATAGAAACTATATGGCAATGATTTCAGCAAAAGCTAAATAGCCTATCTCAAAATGTTTAGAGAGAAATATTAAAATATTATAAGCACATAAACAGCATTTGTCAAGGTGTGTAATTGAACTATAGTTTCTTTACAGAGTACAATTTACATTGTATGTTGAACATGGTTGAGCATGCTTCTGTGTAATTTAACTTTTAAGCAAACATACACACAGGACTAAACGCAGGACTAAATTCAACCAAACAGCAAACAAGAATAACTATAGGCTAACTGGCAACATATTTTGCTGATGGCTTATTCATGAGTTTCAAATGTAGTACTACACCTACCATGTTGGGAACCAAGGTGTTTCAATTTGTCATAGAACTAATGTTCTACGCCAATCAGATAAATTGAAACACCTGTGTTGGTCCCCAACATGGCAGGTGTAGGAAACTCATGAATGAAGCATGTGATGCATTTACTATTTCACACCGAATTCTTATTTCATTATGGAAATTAAATCAACTGCATGGGAGCTTTGTAGGGTATAGAGGGTATGCGCGTGACATCATCATCAAACCAGGAAGTTATGCAGGAACGCCTACTGAGTGGCAAAAACTACTTTCTGGCCTTGACAGACCATACATCCACACAGAAAAGTCATATCTGATTGCATTAAACTTCATTAAACAATGTTAAACTCACTTTGCCTGTTGCTTTACCACTCGATTTGCCACTCGATGTGCCATTCACTTTAAGCATGCGCATACTCTCTATATGGCTTTGAATTATGTTCCTCTTGTTTACACAGGTGATCAGATTCTGAGTGCCACTGTGTATTTTGACAACGTGACATATGAGGATGCCCTCCAGATTTTGGAACACGCCCAGGCTTACAAAGTGAAGCTCTGTCTGAAACGGCAGCCGGAATTGTCTGAGAGCGAACCAGTCATCCAACCTGATGTCATCAATGTAACTATACCTATGTTCCATCCTCTGACTCTGTGTGATAAGTAGCCTTGGGGATACAAATTTACTTTTAAGTTTTTCGTTGTTTAACAGGAAGAAGAAGGTTCTCCAGTAATGAGGAGGCAAGGGAAGACAAAAAGACAGAGCAGTGCACGGATCTCATGGCCAAAGTTTTCCTCGTTCGGCAAAGGGCAGAAGAAGCATTTTACAAGGTCTCACAGTTCCTCTGAGGCAGATGAGCAGAGAAAGCTTGAGCTGAGCCCCACTACAAGTGACACAGAGTCACCAATCAAAACTCAGGAGGCTCTCAAGGGCAAGAAGAAGCACAAGGTAAAGCTTTCATGTTTGAAAAAGAGGGGCAGTGTCAGCACACCTCCAGACCAGGATCAAGGAGTATCAGACATACATTCACCTGAGCACCCTGCAAGCACCTTAGTAGACACAACTCATAAAGCTGAAAATCTGGATGTTATAGAAACCTGTGACATGAAGGATCAAAAGTTGACTGGACCTGAAACACAGCAACACAAAGTGGAACTCATCAGTTTGGACAGCACTTTGAAAACAACCGATCTAACTGTGGCTCTGGCAGACCAAAAACGTTCTCCTGATGGGACAAAATCAAAGAAGAAAGAGCGGTCTGATTTAAAAGTAAAAATTATGGGGAAAGATAAATCTCATAAACAAGAACAACAAGTAAAATCCTCACCAAAAAGGCTAAAGACATTGGGGGCAAGTATGGAAAGAACAACCGACAACAGTTCAGCAGTGCCTTCAGCTAACACTGGGCCATCTGATATGGAAATAAGTATGCCTAAAGTGGACCTTTCTCTTGACATGTCTGATTTGGGGCTTCTAAAGAAATCTCCAAAGAGAGGCAAAGAAATGAAAGACACAAAGACATTCCAACTGCCTAATGTAGGGTTCACTGACATTGCTACTGAAGACACCATTCAGAAAATGCATGTGAATGTTAAGGATTGTGTTACAAAGGAAAGTATAGGAGCGATGGAGGATCCCTATGCAAAACTTTCAAAAACACAACTTCCCAAACGAGAGGATATTGAGATACCAGGTATGGAAGATGCATCAACAAAGAAGACAAAGTCCAGAGGGTTTAAGGAACCTAACCCCATGTATACTGGACAAGTTGAAGAATTTCAAGCGGAAACTGTCCAAATGGCAATTGATGTGGACAGTGTCAGAGAGGCAGTTTCAAAATTGCCTGGATTTAAGCTGCCTAAAGTTGACACCTATGGAATGCTTATTCCTGAAGAAATTACAATGATAGATGCCAATGCACATAGAATAACAGTGAAAACCCCAGCAGGAACACCAACTAAAGTCATAGATGCCAAAACAAAGCAGGATGCCCATTTTACATCTGACATAAAAGTATCTTCAGACATTTTAAGCTTTAAGTCAGTTAAACTGCCAAAGAGCAGACATGAAGATTTTACTTATCAGGAAGCCATTATTGAGACCAAAGTGGAAAAAAAGGAAGCTGAAGCCAAACAGATTGACAGTGCAATCAAAATAGAACTCAATAAAATGGAATATGTTATACGAGGAAAGGAAGGAATCCAGGTACAACAAACCGAGAAAATAATGGAAACTGGGGGATTTCAATCTATTGCAGAGCATGACCAAGCCGTGACAGATAATCTGGCTGTAATCAGTCCTGATGGAACAGACAAAAAGTCCAAGAAGGCAAAGTTAACCATGCCCAGCTTTGGAATCTCAAAACCAGATATAAGATTCCCTGATATTGGGATAGACTTACCTAAACGAAATGTCTCTGAGCAAAAAGATTATGAAAAAAGCTATCAAATAAATCAGGATCTACATCAAGTGCCTGATATAGATAAAGACATCAACATCCTTGGTGCTGACATGACATTTCCTACACACATCATCAAAGCTGACATTACAGCACCCTGTGTCGATACTAAAGGACCATGTATAGATGTGAAAAGTGCAAAAGCAGAAGGTGGGGGGAAAGGAACCAAATTTAAAATGCCAAATATTGGCATCTCAATGCCCAAAGTCAAAGGACCTGAAATTGATCTAAGCTTGTCAAAGAAAGATTTAGAATACACCATACCAGAAGCCAAATCAGAAATCAAACTGCCTGAGGCTGATGTTAAGGCTTCAGTTTCCATTTCAGTGCCAGAGGCTCCTGGACTAGACGTTGATGCCAAGTTCAAAAAGCCAAAGTTTTCAATGCCCAGATTTTCATTTGCAAAACCAAGCATTAAATCCCCTGAAGCTGATGTCAATCTTCCAGAGGCAGATGTGTCTCTTCCAGAGCGGAAAGTGGAGATGAAATCACCTGAAATGGAAATCAAATCACCAGAAACTGAAGTTCAAGTGAAGAATGTTGAAGGCTCACCAGCTAAATTCAAAATGCCAACCTTCAAACTACCCAAATTTGGAGCATCTGCTTCAAATGTAACTGTAGAAGTCCCCGAAATGGAAAAAATTATCAAAATTGATGGAGCTGATGTGAAATTTCCTACTGGGGAAGCTGAAATTTCAGCACCCAGCATCGACTCTGAAGGTCCATCTATACATGTGAAAACCACTGACATTGAATTTGAAGGAAAAGGGAGCAAGTTTAAAATGCCAAGTGTTGGCGTCTCCATGCCAAAAGTAAAAGGACCTGCTATTGACCTCACTTTATCAAATAAAGATGTTGATGTCACGCTAGCAGAATTTAAAGATCCAGAACTTGAGGTCAAAGAACCTTTGGCTAAAGTAGATGCCAAAGCTCCAGAAGTTGCACTTCATGTAAAAGACTTTGAAGGTTCACCATCAAAATTTAAAATGCCAACCTTCAAAATGCCTAAATTTGGAGTTGGTCATCCAAATGTCACTGTAGATGCACCTGCTATGGAAAAGGTCATACAAATTGACGGAGCTGATTTGAAAATTCCTGAAGTGGAAGCTGAAGTTGCCACCTCAGCACCTTGCATTGATACTGGAGGTCAATATGGAGATGCAAAAATTACAGGCACTGAATTTGAAGGAAAGGGAGGCAAGTTTAAAATGCCAAGTGTGGGCATCTCAATGCCAAAAGTAAAAGGACCTGAAATTGATTTCAACTTGTCGAAGAAAGACATAGATGTCAATATTCCAGACATTTCTCTTCCAGAGCGAAAGGTGGAGGTGGAGAAACCTGAGGTGGATATTAAAGCACCAGTAACTGACTTAGAAATTGATGGGCAAGGAAGCAAGTTCAAAATGCCCAAATTTGGCATCTCATTGCCAAAGGTTAAAGGCCCTGAAATTGATTTCAGCTTATCAAAGAAAGATGTTGATGTCACAATACCAGAAGCTACAACTGAAGTTAAGCCACCAGATGTTGAAATCAAAGGCCCTTCTGCTAAAGTAGAAATTGAAGCTCCTGAGATCGATGTTCAAGTAAAGAATGTTGAAGGCTCACCATCAAAATTCAAAATGCCAACATTCAAACTACCAAAGTTTGGAGCAAATGTTACTGTAGAGGTGCCTGAAGTAGAGAAAGAAATCAATATTGAAGGAACTCAACTGAATAGTCCTGATGTGGGAGCAGCAGTTGATATCACGTTACCAGAAGTTAAAGCTGAGGCAAAACTCCCTGATGTTGAAGTCAAAGAACCTTCAGCCAGCATTTCCACAAAAGAACCTGCTGCAGAACTTGATGCCAAGTTGAAAAGGCCACGGTTCTCATTACCAAAATTTTCCTTTTCAAAGCAAAGTGTTCCAGTCCCTGAAGTTGACATCAATGTCCCAGATGCAGATGTTACACTACCAGAAGCCAAAGTAGAAGTCAAACGTCCTGATGTTGATGTCAACATTGAATTCCCTCAAGTTGATGTCACAATACCAGAGGTCAAAACAGAAGTCCATCTTCCAGAGGTTGCAATGAAAGAACCTGACATTTCCATAGAGGACTCACCTGCTGCAGAACTTGATGCCAAGTTCAAAAAGCCAAGGTTCTCATTGCCCAGATTTTCTTTTTCAAAGCAAAGCGTTCAAGCACCTGAAATTGATGTAAATGTTCCAACGGCAGAGATTCTCCTTCCAGAGGGAAATGTAGAGATGAAGGAACCTGGAATGGAAATTAAAGAACCAGAAAGTGAATTACAAATTGAGGGACAAGGAAGCAAATTCAAAATGCCAAGTTTTGGCATATCCATGCCAAAAATGAAAGCGCCTGAAATTGATTCAAGCTTACAAAAGAAAGAGGTTGGGGTCACATTACCAGAAGTTAAAGCAGAAGTTAAACTCCCTGATATTGAAGTCAAAGATGCCTCTGCAACAATTATTCTGCCAGATGCACCTACATTCGAGGATGATGATAAGGGGAGAAAGACCAGCTGGTCAATGCCACGATTTTCATTTTCTAAATCAAATATTAAAGATCCAGAAGTTGATATCAACTTTGAAGCACCTCAAATTGATGTCACAATACCAGAGGCCAAAGCAGAAATCGATATTCCAGAGGTTGAAGTGAAAGAACCTACAGCTGACATTTCTATAGAGGACTTGCCTGTTGCAGATCTTGATGCCAAGTTCAAAAAGCCAAGGTTTTCATTACCAAGATTTTCATTTTCAAAGCAAAGTGTTCAAGCACCTGAAGATGATGTAGATATTCCAAAGGTAGATATTCACCTTCCAGAAGGAAAGGTAGAGATGAAGGAGCCTGACATAGAAATAAAAGGACCAGAAAGTGAATTAGCAATTGAAGGTCAAGGAAGCAAGTTCAAAATGCCAAGTCTTGGCATCTCAATGCCAAAAGTAAAAGGACCTGAAATTGATTCAAGCTTACAAAAGAAAGATGTTAATGTCACATTACCAGGCATAAAAGCAGAAGTCAAACTCCCTGATATTGAAGCAAAAGAACCCTCAGCAACAATTGCTGTACCAGATGCACCTACATTAGAAGATGATGGCAAGGGGAGAAAGACCAGCTGGTCAATGCCACGATTTTCATTTTCAAAGCCAAATATTAAAAGTCCAGAAGTTGATGTCAAATTTGAAGCCCCTCAGGTTGATCTCACAATACCAGAGGCCACAATGGAAGTCGATATTCCAGAGGTTGAAGTGAAAGAACCTTCAGCTGGCATTGTTATAGAGGACTCACCTGTTGCAGAACTTGATGCCAAGTTCAAAAAGCCAAGATTTTCATTACCCAGATTTTCATTTTCAAAACAAAGTGTTCAAGCCCCTGAAGTTGATGTTGATCTTTCAGGGGCAGATGTTTCTCTTCCAGTAGAAAGGGTGGAGGTTAAAGAACCTGGGGTGGAAGTTAAAGCACCGGAAGCTGAAATAGATATTGCTGGACAAGGTAGCAAGTTCAAAATGCCAAGTCTGGGCATCTCAATGCCAAAAGTAAAAGGACCTGATGTTGATTTAAGCTTGTCAAAGAAAGATATGAATGTCTCATTACCAGAGGCTAATGCTGAGGTAAAACTCTCTGGTGTTGAAGTCAAAGAGCCCACTGCAACAATTTCAGTACCAGACACCTCAACATTACAGATAGATGCCAAACTGAAAAAGCCAGGTTTCACACTACCCAGATTTTCATTTTCAAAGCAAAATGTTCAAGCCCCTGATGTCGATGTAAACATTCCAACCGTAGATGCTTCTCTTCCAGAGCGAAAGGTGGAGGTGGAGAAACCTGAGGTGGATATTAAAGCACCAGTAACTGACTTAGAAATTGATGGGCAAGGAAGCAAGTTCAAAATGCCCAAATTTGGCATCTCATTGCCAAAAATTAAAGGCCCTGAAATTGATTTTAGTTTATCAAAGAAAGATGTTGATGTCACAATACCAGAAGCTAAAACAGAAGTCAAACCACCAGATGTTGAACTGAAAGGCCCCTCTGCAAAAGTAGAAGTTGAAGCTCCTGCAATTGATGTTCAAGTGAAAAATGTTGAAGACTCACCTTCAAAATTCAAAATGCCAACATTTAAACTACCTAAATTTGGAACAACCCTTTCCAATGTTGCTGTAGAGGTACCCGAAGTGGAGAAAGAAATCAACATTGAAGGAGCTCAGCTTAATATTCCTAATGTGGGAGCAGCAGTTGATGTTACCTTACCGGAAGTTAAAGCTGATGTCAAACTCCCTGATGTTGAAGCCAAAGGACCTTCAGCTAGCATTTCCATAGAGGAGCTACCTGCTGCAGAACTTGATGCCAAGTTGAAAAAGCCACGGTTTTCATTACCAAAATTCTCATTTTCAAAGCAAACTGTTCCAGTCCCTGAAGTTGATGTCAGTGTTCCAGATGCTGATGTTACTCTGCCAGAAGCCAAAGCTGAACTTCCTGATGTTGATGTCAAACTTGAAGCCCCTAAAGTTGATGTCACATTACCAGAGGTACCAGAAGTTAGTCTTCCAGGGGTTACAGGTGACATTTCCATAGAGGATTCACCTGTTGCAGAACTTGATGCCAAATTCAAAAAGCCAAGGTTTTCATTACCAAAATTCTCATTTTCAAAGCAAAGTGTTCAAACACCTGAAGTTGATGTCAAAGTAGAGATGAAAACTGAAATGGAAATTACAGCACCAGAAAGTGAATTAGAAATTGAGGGACAAGGAAGCAAATTCAAAATGCCAAGTCTGGGCATCTCAATGCCAAAAGTAAAAGGACCTGAAATTGATTTAAGTTTACAAAAGAAAGAGGTCGGAGTCACATTACCGGAAGTTAAAGCAGAAGTCAAATTCACTGATATTGAAGCCAAAGATGCCTCTGCATCAATTTCTCTACCAGATGCACCTACATTAGAAGATGATAACAAGGGGAGAAAGACCTGGACAATGCCACGATTTTCATTCACAAAGCCAAATATTAAAGGTCCAGATGTTGATGTGAACGTTGAAGCACCTCAAATTGATGTCACAATACCAGAGGCCAAAGCAGAAGTCCATATTCCAGAGGTTGAAGTGAAAGAACCTTCAGCTGGCATTTCCATAGAGGACTCACCTGTTGTAGAACTTGATGCCAAGTTCAAAAAGCCAATGTTTTCATTACCAAGATTTTCATTTTCAAAACAAAGTGTTCAAACCCCTGAAGTTGATGTAAATCTTCCAACGGTAGATGTTTCTCTTCCAGAGGGGAAGGTAGAAATGAAGGAACCTGAAATGGAAATTAAAGCACCAGAAAGTGAATTACAAATTGAGGGACAAGGAAGCAAATTCAAAATGCCAAGTTTTGGCATATCCATGCCAAAAATGAAAGCGCCTGAAATTGATTCAAGCTTACAAAAGGAACCCAAAATGGAAATTAAAACTCCAGAAACTGAAGTGGAAGTAGATAGGCAAGGAAGTACATTTAAAATGCCAAAGTTTGGCATCTCATTGCCTAAAGTAAAAGCCCCTGAAATCAGTTCATCCAAGGTGGAAGTAGATGTTATATTACCAGAAGCTAAATCAGACGTCATACTCCCACATTTTGAAACCAAAGACCCTTATGCTAAGGTAGAAGTTAAAACTCCAGAAATTGAAGTTCAGGCAAAGCATGCTGAAGGATCCCCATCAAAATTCAAAATGCCAACATTCAAACTACCTAGATTTGGAGCTGCTATTCCAGATATAACTGCTGAGGTACCCGAAGTGGATAAAGAAAATAATATTGATGGTGCAGAAGGGAAAATTCACGCTGTTAATATAAAATTACCAGAAGCTAAAGCACTTGAAGTCTCAGAGGTTGAAATAAAAACACCTTCTGCTGACATTTCGGTACCTAAGGCACCTGTTGTAGAGCTTGATGCTAAAATGAAAAAGCCAACATTTTCATTACCTAGATTTTCATTTTCTAAGTCAAGCATTCCATCCCCTGAAGTTGATGTTAACCCTCTAGAGCTTAACATTTCTCTTCCAGAGGGAGAAGTGGTTGTGAAACAACCTGAAATGGAAATTAAACCACCAGAAACTGATGTTCAAGTGAAGAATGATGTAGGATCACCATCAAAATTCAAAATGCCAACACTGCACCTACCTAAATTTGGAGTAACTTCTTCAAATGTCACTGATGGGGCCGAGTTCAACGTACCTCAACAGGGAGGTATAGTTGATGTTGCATCACCAGAAATAAAAGCAGACGTCTCACTTCCAGAAGCTGAAATGAAAGCACCTTCTGCTGCTATCTCTGTACCAGAGGCACCTGTTGTAGAGATTGATACTAAAATGAAAAAGCCACGGTTTTCATTACCCAGATTTTCATTTTCTAAGTCAAGCATTCAAGCCCCTGAAGATCATGTAATCTCTCCAGAGCTTAACATTTCTATTCCAGAGGGAGAAGTGGTTGTGAAACAACCTGAAATGGAAATCAAATCACCAGAGATTGATGTTCAAATAAAGAATGTTTTAGGATCACCATCAAAATTCAAAATGCCAACACTACACCTGCCTAAATTTGGGGTAGCTTCTTCAAATGACACTGTAGAAGTACCTGGGGTGGACAAAGAAATAAACATTGATGGGGCTACAGTTGATGTCACATTACCAGTCTCTAAAGCAGAAGTCTCACTGCCAGAGGTTCACATGACAGAACCTTCTGCTGCCATGTCTTTACAAGATGCCCCTGTAATAGATGTTGATGCAAAGTTGAAAAAGCCAAGGTTTTCATTACCAAAAATGTCATTTTCAAAGCAAAGTTCCAAAGAATCTGAAGTTGATGTCAAACTTCCAAAAGTAGATGTTTCTCCTCCAGAAGTTAAAGAATCTGAGTTGAAAATTAAAACACCTGAGGCAGAAATTGAACAGAAAAATGTTGAAGGATCACCATCAAGATTTAAAATGCCAACATTGAAGCTATCTAAATTTGGAGCGGCGTTTCCGAAGCTGGAACTTAAAGGCACACCTGAGGGTGATTCTAATGTTGATGCTGAATGTGAAGATGGTCATTTGGAAGTTGAAGTTGAGCCACAAGGACCAGGGAAATCACCCAAATTAACTTTAACATCATTTGGAGAGATCCTCAAGTCCATTGATGTTGAATTTGATGTTGCAGAAAAAGAGCAAGTGGATAAAAAATCTGATCCATCCACTGCTGAAACACCAGAAAAAGGCAAAAACATATTTAAATTTCCTAAGCTTACTTTTAGTCAATCGCCAGAGGAACATGGGACAACTGAAGACAGGAAGCAGTCAGAGACAAAGGAAAAGGAATCAAATATTGAGCAAGAACCAGGAAAAAGTCCTGTGAAGGGTGGCTGGTTGCGGTTCTTGTCGTCCCCATCAGAACCCGAGAAGAAGATTGTAGAAAAGGGTGAACTGGAGAGAGAACAGAGCCCTACAGGTGACACAGGTGATGAAGATATGAGTACAACCTACTCAATCCAGTCATCTGATGCCTTTGCTGACATCAGCTCCACAGTGATGAGTGAACAAGTTGGTCTGTCTTTATCGTCACCCACCAAGGTTACAGTCAGATTGTCTGACCCAAATGCCATGATGGGGCTCGGGGAGATGCTCAGTAACATCATTACTTCAACCACGACTGAGCTGGCCTCAGTGGAGCCTCATTTACCTGAGAAAGTCACCATTCTGTCCTCTGAAGCATCCTCTTCATCACTGGATACTCTCAAGCTGGAATCTGGAAAAATACACGTCGTAACTTCAAATATACAAGCAACACCGGAAGCACAGCGCACTATGCCGCTAACACATTTCCATGCCCAATCAGCTGGCGGGTTCTCCTTTCAACAAGAAACCAAGGAAATGGGTGGCAAGACAACAGTTGTTGAAAGGCACGTAATGAGGCAATCATCAAGTGAAAGTAGAGAAACAGTTGTTGTAACTAAACAAGTTACAAGTGTGTTTGGAGTAGACTCTAGTGGGCCCATCTCAGGCCAAACAGCATCCTCTATCCCACGACTGAGAGACAGAGTGCATTCAGAGAAAATGAAGTTTTTTGATGGAAGTAAGAAGTAAGGTTCATCATGTAATCAGCTTTTCGATGGCAAATAAATTACTCATCAACCAGCCTTATTGGTGGCTAGTGCATTCTGCATTTTTCGAGACATTGACATTGAAATGTGTTTTTAGGGTGGAAGAGAGTGATAAACACAAGTTGGCAACCTGACAGCCAAGTATAACTGAAAGTCTTTCCAGCCACAGGCAAACATTTACAAGTGTTTTGGATGTAGGTTTAGTGTCAGTTAGTGTTTATGTCAAGCTTTGGTTGTATGCTGTAGACCTGTAAAGAGAATAAAAAGTAATATAAATCACATTACAAATGTAATCAAGTTGTAAATATAATATGTCGCTGAGTGTCCATGCACATAACATTCATGAAGGCCTCCTTGCTTATAATACAGAGCTGAAGTAGGGTGTGACTGTGGCTGATAACCAATTATGTCTGTAATTTTAGGGTGTTTATTGTTGGACACTGATCATTTAATAAACTGTATTCTTAACTCATGAGATCGTGCAAATTGGCAAAACATTTAATTGTGAAGAATCATTAATTGATTGATATCATATCTTCAATCACTGCAGAGGAATCAGACATTCCGGAAAATATGTTTACAATGTCTTTGTGAAAATTAGTATAGAGCACGCCTATATTGTGCACTATATCACCATAAAATGCATATGTGTATGAATTACCCAATATTATCTTTAAAAGCTAAAATGTGGAAAAATAATGTAAATGCAACGCTCATATAGCTTGTGATGAAATAGAGGAAGTATATTGATGCAACTATATTTTGATTAAAACTTTGCTTAGAATTTAATTTGCTACAAGAAAATCAATATTTTACTCTCTTCCAAATAAATATTACTGTAAAAAAGTGGGTGAATGGACTGACAAGTTCTGTAAATAGATTCCAACAATGACTTATTTGGAGTTTCTTTGATTAATTGCTCCTATTTGTATTCTGACTCTGATGCAGCCTAAACTTGTGTTTGCAAAATTATAGTCAATAAATACATCTTATGAAATGCATTTGTTTGATCAATTTCAATTTTTTTAAAGTTGTGTTAAAAGGCAAATCCAATGTCCCCCTTCCCTTTTTTTGCAGAAGCATTACCATTGTAGTATACGCATTTCGTCACTAGGGGTAGACATAGCTCCATCCGAACTTTTAGTAAATCTGTTCATTGACAAACATTTCCATGCATATAGTGCATACCACCAGGTTACGTTATTATTATAATAATTCATGGCATCCTTAATGCAATGCAATCCATCGTTGACTGAACTGCCTGCAATTTGGAGGAGCCCGGCTAGTTGAACAACTGGGATCAGCTGCATTTAGCATAAATAAGGTTTTAGGCTATGCTATGGCATAAGATTTGAGAAGTAAACAGACATTGAGACATATAGTAGCTTATAATCAAACACAATCAACATTATCGATAGAAGACTAAGCTGCCTGGCATATGCATGCCAGGCATGCCTACTGCGCATAATCGCACACTTGATGCGAGCGGCAACTTCAGTCAGAGCATACTGACAGCATCTCTGTCAGACAGTGTCATGAATCTGGAGAGGAGAGCAACACTCCACTGAAATACTGGATCTTCTGGAGATTTGATCTGCTAACAGGTATGTAATAATATAAACGGACCATTATATAATTGAAATAAGAAATAAAATGCCTGATATTTTTCATTTAACTTTTGTCTATTGGCAATCAAAGACAAACCATTCAAACATGTAGGCTACTCAACTAATTATAGGTTTTCAAAACGTGGCAAACCAACGTTATTAGCTTCTTCAACTTTGGAACCTAATTTGCCGGGTAAATAGAGGTTATATTGTATAGGTTTATGTAGGCTATTTATTGCAATATGTGGGCAACACAACTATAGTACAATAAGCTGGTAGAAGAGGAATTAAGATTCTTTGCCCATTTCTGCAGTAGCCTAAAATAGCCACTACGTTTGAGGGAGCGTTAAAGCAGTACAAAAACATGGCGTTATGTCGTCAGGTCAGCATTCATACCAACGACATAGCCAGCAAAATTAAATAGCAGTAGCCTTATAGGCTATAGCCTACTAACAAAATTATAAAAACACTTTTTCAAATGTAATAAAACGTTGGCCTATGTGACTATACAATGCTATAAAACTCAACTGTCTCTCAATTAAGGAAGTTATTAGTATTACATTTCTTAAAACTTAGTTTTGGAAAATGTAATAACCCACTGCATGTGTTGAGAGAGAACACTAACATTCAGTAGGCTACTGCCTTGTTTGACATAAGAACAGGACTGTTGACAATACTGGTACTGTATTTAATGTCACACTGAACATGTTTAACATCAGTTAAATATTTGAAAATGCATTTCATGATACTGAAATGTAACAGTTATGTGGTAGAATATACCTGCTGTTAATATGACCATAGTGCCTGGATCACTTTCTTCAGAAAGCCTGCAAGAAAAAGTAAAAATGGCTTGGATTTAGACAAATAATTGTTATTTTATTAACCAGGACTTATCCCCTAAAATAGTGGGCTGATACTGTAATCAACAGGCTATTGTAGTGCTATACCTTTTGAAACCGTTTCCCTTGACACGGGATAGGCCTGTATAAATGCTGACACCATGCACACCAATGTGACCATGCTATGAATTGCTTGCGAAGAACAATATGGGCCTTTGATGAAGGAATAAAGGCCCTATTGTTTCACTGCCGTGGCATGCTACAGATGAGGGACAGCAACAATTCTAGGTTTTAGTTGGAAGTCTTACAAACAGAAGCATGCAGTCCTATCATCAGTAATTGCCACGTATACTAGTATACACATGAATACCCCCAAATCAACTCCTTCGCACACTGTGGCAAGTGCACACTACTCAAACAATCAGTGGCATCATATTGCTTTTTCTCCATGGCAACAGCAACCGCCAGTTTGATTGTGTAGAAAGTGGTATCACTCACTGCATCGGTCCTGAGTGCAGACACAGTGTTGATTTTGACAGCACATTTTGATTTTGAATAAATGTTCATTTGGTTTTAGTGACATTTTAGTCTACTGAAATGTTTTAGTGTCATTTTAGTCGACTAAATATAAGGGGTGTGAGGGGCTAGGGCAAGGCGAGAGCCCTGTATGCAGATTCAACACACTGCCTTATGTATAGGCTACTACAGCAAACAACCTTTTCAATAGTTACCTTAGGTTCAAGATTCATAACTTGCAATTTGCTATTGGCAGTTTGTATTCTTTTTGTAAAAAACATTTGGTCGACTAAAATGTATTTTGGCACTAGTAATGGCTGATTTTAGACTTGGTTGAATGCTGAAAATAGCCGATCCACAAGCTCACAAGTTTGTAGATCTGCTATTCTCAGCATTCAACCAAGCATAAAATGACTTGTCTTTTAGTTCTACTGGACCTTTTCTCCACTAGTCCCTCCCTAAGATTTTAGTCTAGTTTTTATTTTTTGATAAAATTGTCAATATATTTAGTCTTAGTTTTAGTCACTGTAGCTTGGATTTTATGTAGTTTTTATTTAGTTTTCGTCAGTGAAAAAGGTAGTCGAAAAACATTTTTGGTCATAGTTTTAGTCGACGAAATCAGAGCAGAGCTCTGTTCAGAAAGAGCCATCCATGGCTGGACACTGGACAGTTTTAAAACAACAAGTTTTGTTCCAATTAAAATTATGATATGCTTCCGGTTTGAGTTTGAAATATTCACATGAATAGAAATTGATTCATGTGCTGGTTGGTCCAATTTGTTAAAATAATATAAATGATTTCAGTATTTTCCCCATTCAGTATCACATTCACACAGTAATCGCATTCATATAGAATTTATTCCATGAAAATACCAATGAAACTAACTTACATTCATACAAATATCTATTTCGATAAAATAGCACAATACATGTTGATTAATTGGCCAGTTGCAAAGACACCTATTGTAAAGAAATGTATTTTGCTGTTTGATATCAGTGAGATTACATTACAGTATGCTTTGTCAAATCCCTATGCTGTGCCACACTCTGTTTCCTTATTGATCAATCACATATAATAATGATCACGCAAAACAAAACTAAATAAATAAGACAGTGTTCTCTTGCCATCATTAATTCCTGAGTATAAACTGAGAGGCTTTGGTTTAACCACTTAACCACTTAAAATCCTACCAGTTGTGAGCTTGTCGATCTGCTGTTTTCAGTGAAGAGCAAAAACAGAAAAGTGACTATAGAGAGCCCTGAGAAGGGACTCCACTCAACAACGTATGGGATTGAAGTGGTTAGAAAATATAGCCGATTTGTAAGCTCACAATGCCTTATGTTGTGACACATTGGCCGCTTATAGATCGGCTATTTCTGTCGAATGTTAATGTTCAAGTGGTTGAACAGAGTCCCACAGCACTGATTGTTAATTGCTCAACTTTCACAAGCTTGATTCTCTCCCCAGGATGACTGACGTAATTAATTCACTGGAACCAGGAAAGGAGGACTTTGTTGGTGGAGCAGAAGGGGATCAGGATGCCGTTTCCTTTCAGGTGTGTGCTTTTTTTAAGCAATAAGACATGAGACAGAGTCCTTCTACACGGTTAACCACCATACAGCACAACCTCTATACGAACAGTTAGGCTACCAACCAAATTATAATATCATATAATCTAAATGTATTCCTGTAATTGTGGGCAATTAGCAACATATACAGTGTGTGTGTGTGTGTGTGTGTGTGTGCGTGCGTGCGCGTGCGTGTGCGTGCATGTGTGTGTGCGTGCGTGCGTGCGTGCGTGCGTGCGTGCGTGCGTGTGTGTGTGTGTATATATAGCATTAGCAAGTGCCATCTCTGTTCCCTTGGAAATGCATACACGGGGTGAGAAAATAAGTAGCCCCTATGTTGAGCCAGCCAAATTGAGCTAAATTACAGTAAGAGTACTAGTGACTTCCCAAACAGAATATAAATACCACACATACAAACACAAAACTTCAGTGTTAGCTCAATCTTTTGTAACCAAAATATCCACTGAAAATAAAATGAAGAATTCATGATAGTTTGAACTAATGTCTGTGAACCTCACACTTATTCAACGGCAGAGTCATATTTATAGTGATGAGACATTTTTCATTTGTTGGTATTCTGGTTATTGGCACAGATATGTATACTCTTGGCCAATCACAGATATCATATACTCTTGGCCAATCACAATTGGAACAAGCTGCTTTCTAAAAATATATATATTTTAGGAAGGGTGATGGTGATTGATGATTTAAGCAGTCACACTGAGTTGGTTATTATTATGACTGTACACCTGTTGTGCATCAAGCTAATCGATGCACACAGGATAAATTAGCCCTCCCTTCACAAAGAGAGGCCCTCTGACATGACAGCATGAATCATGATCCATTTGCTGTGTCTTTGTGTTGCTGATTTGCACAGTATAACTAACAAAGTAGAAACAAAACAAGCTTTAGTCCAATGATACTGTAGCTTAAGTAGTTTTCCAGGGTGCAACAGCACTCAATGTAAAACAAGAAATGCCAGCAAAATAAGAAACAAATCACACCCGTGTGAACTGAGTGGTGTAAGGTCTTATATAGACTGATCAGCTGTGGTCTGACGTAATGTCTGACGTAATGAAATCACACCCGTGTGAACTGGGTGACCATAGCAACCATGCTCATTTTTGAGTGGTGTAAACCACTCCTACAACTGGCTTTTGTGTGCAGAAAAAATTAGCATGGTTGCTATGTTCAAAATAATTTCTGACGTAATTAAATCACACCCGGGTGAACTGGATGACCGTAGCAACCATGCTCATTTTTTCTGCACAAAAAAAGCCAGTTGTGAAATCACATCCGGGTGTGATTTCATTACGTCAGATCAGAGCTGACCAGGCTATATAATACCTTACACCACTCAGTTCACACGGGTGTGATTTTTTTTGGTACGGACAGACAGACAGACAGACACGTAAACTAACAAAGCCAGTTGTAGGAGTGGTTTACACCACTCAAAAATAGGTTGCGCGTGGGTTTTCTCAGTGGAGTGCTAGAATCCAGCATAGGCCTACATATCAAAAATCACACCCGTGTGAAGTGAGGGGCGCTCTTATTATCATACATCATCGTACATCATCTCAATCTGCCCAAAATAGTCGATTTGCTCGTCTACATATGACGTAATTTTTCCTTTCATTGTCAATGGCATTTAATGTTTGTGTTTCCACAAAATGCAGATTTGTTCAGACACATATGATGTAAGTTCTCCTTTCATTGTCAATGGCAAATGTGACAAGAGTATATAGGCTAGAGCCCCTCACAAATAGGAATTGAAAAAAATCACAAAAAGGTAGCACATCACAAATTTCCAATCAAGGAAGGACAAAGTACCCACATTTCCACTTTTTATTGGCATACACCAATAAGCGAATCAGAGCATTCAAGAAATGGCAGCATTCACCACTCAAGTCCTTCTGGCCGAAACACGTTTGTGTCTGCCCATGCCTTGTAGTATGTGTATCTAATAAAAGTAGATGGACTTGTGAGTGCTGGCTTTTTCAGTTATACTGTTTTACAAACTGTTTTACAAACAGTATAACTACCAGTAGGCTACTAAGACATGGTAAGTGGAATGTGTGTTGCTTGGCATTCTTCAGATTGCTGGCAAATCCAATTTCTCAAATACAGTCTTTTGGCGTGTTCTCCATGCTATTATTTGCAGGTGATTATTCCTGATGTGTGTATTCAGACATTGTTAACCTAACTGCATTGGTTGTTGTGGTAACGACGTAAAACTACAGTCATGAGTAGAATTACGTAACAGTTCAGACAACACCAGCAACTGACGGAAGAATGGAGATCTGTCACCTCATCCTTCATGCCTTATCACTCTAGTCACTCATGATGCAGAACTCCTCTGGAGGAGGCTGATATGTTACATGTACATGCAGCCAGCAGTCATGGCAGACATCTCCATTTCTTCCAAACTGCTAATGTTACTGTACCATAACCAGTGGCGTCTGCAGGAATGACATTTCAGGGAGGCAAAATGTGTCATGCCACTGTGGACCACGGAAAGCGTTGTCGGGCTGTACCAACTCCTTTTGCGTCCCAATTTCAATAGCATTTCGTGGTTGCACAATCAGAAACACTAAACATGTTTTCAAAGAGATAGTTGTACCTGCCAGGCGAGTGCAGGTGATAGTCCACTCAGACCCCAACACTTGGCAGTTGGCACCACATGAGACATAGGCATACATTTGCATTCCTTTTTTTTTTTTAAAGATATTTTTTTGCGGCTTACGCCTTTTATTGTTTTTGAAGGGACAGACAGTAGGCTGACAGGAAACGGGAGAGAGATGGGGGAAGACATGCAGTAAAGGCTGTGTCGGGCTCGGGAGTCGAACCCCCGGCACACTGCGACTGGATTACCAGTCGGGTGCCCAGACGGTTACGCCACCGCCTGGGCCACATTTGCATTCCTATGGGTGAGGGTTGCGCTACGAAATGGACAAGCTCCCGAATGGGCGAGGAGCCAATCCACTGCCCACTAATAGTTCTCGGGTTTGGTGTTTTTATTTTTTTCTCTTTTTTTCCCTCTGTCTGTGTTTTTCAAAGGGAGTTGGGGAAGCAGCTGCCTTGCCATTGTAAATACATCTCTGACCAAAACCCTGCTGCCATCATTACAAAGGCTATCAAGATCATGACATTTTGGATGATTGTCATACAAATAATTGTGATTTGTTATTTAATTGTGTTTTCTTAGTACTGAACACTGGAACATATAGAAATTGTGACCATATCTGTATCTGTCTCTGTATTTGTCTATCTGTACCTTTTATGCCCATATGGAGATCTCCGTATCTGTCAGGCCTTGTCCCTTTTATGCCCCCTGATGTCATCAGTATATGCCCATATATTGGCATGCCCAATGCCCATATATGGTCATAGCGGTCGGATCTGTGGCCATTGTTATTGACATTGTGACATTTCTGACTAATAAAGTAATCAATCAATCAATCAATCAAAAATGCCTATATATGGGCGTATCAGGGTTTTTTATGGTTATTTAAGTCATAGTGACATGCCTATAAATGTGCATATCGGTCTTGTTTATGGCCGAGTGGAATAGTATGAGAGTGACGACACTAGCGACACTAGTGACGTGGCTGTGGTCCTGTCTATATATGGGCATATTGGATTTGTTCATGGTTATGTCGGTCATAGCTGTCATAGGTAGTCTCGTGTTGCCAGACTGTTGCCTCTCGCAATTATTCCGCAATTGCTTCCGTCAATGTCATACAGTCTGGAGAACGAAAGCTCTGATCATGAGCGATGAAGTGGAAGTGAAGCCTCCTCCCCACTTCCTAATATAAATCGAAATCATCTAAGCATATATAGCTTTCTGCTCAGCAGAAATGGAAATAAAAAAATAAAATGTAAAGATATTAATTTTTTAAATACATTTCCGTGAACCAAAATGGCAGCTTCCTTGCTCAGATTTCGGTCGATTTCGGTTCTGTCAGAGGCCATGTGGCCGACTGGCCGTGGTCTGCCACCCACCCACCGGCCCTCCCACTAGCCAATTTTTATTTTCTGTGTCCTCCGTGAGGAGGAAGCCCAACAGCCCTCGGTGAGGCCTTTGGGAGGGCCATGCAAGCAGCAAGCGGAACCGCAGCACCATGACCCTGCGGAACCATTGCCCACCACTCCTGAATGAACTGTCTGGTGCTGGGACTCTGGTGCAACGCACAGGTCCTCGCTCTACTCCTGGTGAGAGCAGGAGTGGACCTGGTGAGACGTAGGAGGGGCCCGGACAGGAGACAACCCACAGAGCCTAGTCCCTCCATGCGCCAGAAGTGTACCTCCCAGCCCTGGCAGAGTAGTTCTGGAGTAGTTCCAACGGATTGTGTGCCCCTGGTTTTTCCCTAGTGGGACTGATTGAGGGTAGCTACTGGGACGTAAGTCGGGACTTGATCACTCCCGGCTGGGTCGCCTGAGTGAGGGGTATGTTGAGAGACCCGAAACCCCGTTGACCTCAGGATACATCACTGAGGATAAGTCCCAGGTGCATCCATGCAATGTTTTTTTGAGTGGTGTAAACCACTCCTACAACTGGCTTTTGTGTGCAGAAAAAATGAGCATGGTTGCTATGTTCAAAATAATTTCTGACGTAATTAAATCACACCCGGGTGAACTGGATGACCGTAGCAACCATGCTCATTTTTTCTGCACAAAAAAAGCCAGTTGTGAAATCACATCCGGGTGTGATTTCATTACGTCAGATCAGAGCTGACCAGGCTATATAATACCTTACACCACTCAGTTCACACGGGTGTGATTTTTTTAGTTCATCTAAAAAAGAACATGGATAATATTCAGTTAATTTCATCCAGCGGATTTTATAAAGACGAATTGTAACAATTCTACAAAGTATGCAAAATAATTGCAATTAGCTCAAATAATTAAAGTATGTAATAATTATGACAGGACTATATTGCCCATTACTAAGTCCTGCCACATATATATTATTTGATGCCATTTCTGTTTTTTATCAAAGTATACAGTGGAGGGTGACAGGAAAGATAGGTATATCGTATAACTATTGCAGTTAGAAATGAATTGCTGCTGAAACGATGGATTAGTCATTCAACAGCCTCAGCCGGTCTTGGCTCTTTCATCTAACATCCATTATTTGTAATGTAACCTCCCTGTTATTTTTCCAAAGGTTTTATTCTGTATAATATATGGCAGCCTGAACATAAAACATAACCTTGTACCTCTCAACAGATCTTCCCTGATTCCCATGAAAGGCATCCAAAGCTGTCTAAAAGGCTCCCTTCCATTGTGGTGGAGCCCACCGATGGAGCTGAAGTGGAGAGTGGAGAGCTTCGCTGGCCCCCTGATGACCCTGCCTCGTCAGAAACCCAGACAGAAAAGCGGATCTGCACACACACTGCTCAGAGCACACAGGACCAAACTGCAGGTGAGGTGGCATGTGTGTTAGGGATATTTGTGGATGCGCGAGAGAGACAATGTACCGTATGAATGGCTGTATGAATGTGGATGTGGACTGCAATCAATTATTTTCTTAGCCATCATTCTATTGATTCGTTTTTTTGATTAATCAAATAATCAAGTGCGAGAAGTGCATTTCTTTGTTTGTTTGTAATTGTCTAAATATCAACAAATCAACCTGAACATTTTCTAATTGACTAGTCCAATTAAGCACTGTGTGTGTGTGTGTGTGTGTGTGTGTGTGTGTGTGTGTGTGTGTGTGTGTGTGTGTGTGTGTGTGTGTGTGTGTGTGTGTGTGTGTGTGTGTGTGTGTGTGTGTGTGTGTGTGTGTGCGTGTGCAGTGGCGTGCACAGATAGACACTAGGGGGGCTAGAGCACCACCTGCCCTTGCCCTCTGGACAGCAATGTGCCCTTTTGAAAAAAGAAAAGAAAAAACCTTTTTTTCACCATGTGGACCATGGTGACATTAATCAATTCTTGATCTTGCGTACGTGTGTGCGTGCGTGCGTGTTACAACCTCACAGTTGTATGGTCCTACCACCATCTACCTGTTTTTCTTCCAGATGAAGGAGAGTTACAGTTTGGGGTGGATGGCTTCAATGAAGAAGCATCTGGAGAAGTGGAGGACTCCAAATGAACTACATTCCTAGTCTAGACTATACTGTAACTGTGAGTGTGCCCAGACTTATATAGATAGAGACACAGTGATTCTTAACCTTCTTGATTTCAAGGACCCCCAGTTTTATTTGGATTGAGCTATTGACACACACTTGACACAATGCATTTTTAACCTCTGGGACCCTCAATCTACACTGTAAAATCCTCAGGGTGAATTTAACTCTCAGAGTGTACATATCCATTTGTACAGTCTCTGAGTTACAGACCCATGAGGGACAATTTAGTTCATAACTATCAATCATTTAACTGGGTATGTCCAGAGGGGAGGGACATACCCCTGGGAGGGGAGAGACAAGGCAGGAGAGGAGCAAAGGGCCATTGCACACTTCATTTAATTACATTTTGACTTCATAGAAGATATTATGTTTATGTTGTATGTATTGTTTATGTAATTTTACTTTCTATCTTCATTTAATGAAAAAGTTGCATTGAGGAAATAATTGAGCAGTTGAGACTAATAACAATCTAAGTCCATAATTTATTCTGACCCCTGTCCGAAAAGGCCTATCTGCCCTGACCCAGGGCTGGACTGGGACAAAAATTCGGCCCAGTCATTTTCGCACGAATTTGGCCCAGACCAGCCCACCACCACCAGCGAGCAGATAGCAGAAACTATACCGCCCGCTCCGTCGTAACAAACAAGCCCTAATACCACCACTTTTACAGAACATAAATGATACAAACCAACAGACAACTACACAACCCTTTGTTGCTCTCACAAGAATGATGCTGGCAAAAGGATTCAAGATAGAGGGTTTATTTCAGCTAGTCTCACTGATACAGGTACAGTGAAATTATCATGATGGCACTGGCAGAATGGCAGCATGCCCGGACATTTCCCAGTGGCCTGCCGCCTATTGGCCTGCCTGCCTGTCAAAAAAAATAATATATATATATATATATATATATATCATATCATAACTTGAGCGGCCCCCTACGGTCGCTGCCCACCGGGAATATGCCCGGTACGTCCTATGGCCAGTCCACCCCTGCCCTAACCCCTTATCCATGATTTATTGGGTTGGGTTTTTCTCAGGTTATGAGAACGTACAGGGTCTTATTATTAAATCCCCTCGTCATTTAACATCAATTCTGAATCTTAGACGGGTTGTGGAATGTGGCCTAGTTTGTTTATGCTCACAAATCCAACTGTAGGCTACTTTGGATATTGGGGTCAAATCCCACCAGGTTTCAAAATTTGAATCATAAACAACATAAACCCATATACTTTGTTGATCATACTCAACCCACGGGTCTATACTAAGCCCCCTTCTTTTTCACCTCTATCCCAGGTGTCTTTGCTAAAAATAACCTATACAAGCTCACAACGTGTAGCGCTGTGATGCGTTGTGAGCTTGAAAATCCATTATTTTGGTAAATGTTTGCCCCAGAATAGGGACGCAAGGATATAGTGGTAAAACATTTTTTGCACAATACAAACAACAAACAAATACAGCAAACAAACGAACCAACTAGTAACTAACAAATATGCCTCTCTCTTACTCCAAGCCCTCATTGTTCAGACCAACACTGATTTTCATCTGCATATTGTGACCAGAGAGACGGATGTCCCTAAACGCTGTCTTAAGACGTATCTAGTTCATGTGCCATAATGCTTTTTACATTTAACACAAATGTAAATTACATCACTCTAATAATAGGTAGAGACGCTGAATGCTTCAGTGACGTTCTCAGTGATCCATAGTTATAGATCATCTTGTTGTTGATGATGGATCTGTGTTGAACGATAGCCAAAATGTTTTGAGGAATATAATTACTTCATTGTGTTACACTGTGTATGTAGTTTGTACTGTAGATTTGGTGTGAAAGGGAATGTAATGCTTAATTTATAGTATGCTCCATCGTGAGGACGGTGTCACGTGCCGAAAATAACAGATCTACAAGCATTGCAATCTGCAAAACGTCAGTTTACAGAGTGGCTATTTTTGCCACGCGACACTCTTGTAAATTGGGCATAATGGTTGGGACTGTTTTTTCTCTCTTGTATATGTAGATACAGTTTTTCTGTTATACAGTGACTTAATAATAATACACAATATAGAAATACAAATAAACAATATTTTAGGTGTTCTTAGCATCACTAGTATTTTTTGTAATAATGGAAGACAATTATTAGTATTACACAATAAACCTTTTCAAAATTCCTTGACCATTGTCTATTTTGTTACCACACAGTTATTTGTGTTGTTCTAATGCTGTGTTTTTCGGACCAGTTGTATTGTAATTGGAAACTGAGTGGGTACCTGTACTTAAAAAAAGATATATGTAGATCCTACACTAGCTAATTTCCAATACATCTACTGTCTACTACCTTCATAATATTGTAACGATCTCAGGAACCGGAGGCGGAGACGTAGTTCACCAGTTGAGGTTCTCTATTTATTAATAACCAAGTCAGTACAACTTATCATCATTCACTGTGTAACTCTCTGTTGTTGTTCACACACACAACCCCATTCCACACACAGCACATCCACAAGTCACTCCTAGCCGGCCGCTACACTATGAACGTGTACACTCATGGCACTGATGGTAAAATATGGCATGAAAGGTGACTACCGTACATATGGGGAGTCAAACTTATTTTGTGCTGTGATTGCTTCTGTGTGAGATTGCTTCTGTGTGTGTGCATGTGTGATTGCTTCTGTGTGTGGGTGCGTGCGTGCGTGCGTGTGCATGTGTGTTTGTAAGATGAAGATAAACATTGTCCTACTTAGAGACAGAACAAGAAATGTTGGTCGGCCAGGTTTGCATCTGCAGATGCATTTGTTTATTCCTACAGTATCTGGTATTTTTTCTCAGACAAACACTGGCACTGCTCTGCCACCAGACTGGAGGCTTTGGCATACTTTCACCCTCCCTGTCCCCATTTTAGTCTGATTTATGTGGCTTGTCTCCTAGTTATTCAAGGAGATGAAACCAAGTTGTTTTAACTTCTCCTAGGCCAACCTACACTGAATGTGCAAAAAGCCCACTTGCTTTTTCAGGAAGTGAATTAATGATGAATCCAGGTGAAAGCAATGACTCCAAACTAATTACATTTTCATATCAGATGAAGACAGCAACACAGGTTGAATATTGATTTTTGAACCTTACACAAATCAGACATGGCGCAAAAAGCCTATTGGTAATGATTTCCTTGTTTTGTCAATGTACTCCACTCTCTGTATCCCTATCTCCTCTCGTCCCATCTATCCATCTCTTTCTCTCTCTCTCTCTCTCTCTCTCTCTCTCTGACAGGACACAAGCTTAGTGCTGCCAAAGACAGTTTGATAGCTTGTTGAGATTGGATATCCTCGCTGTCGGGCCGAAATCATGTATGTCCAAAACCTTTACTTGTCAGGAAATGGAATATAATCACCTGTGTTCCAATGGATACAATGTAGTTATTATTTTGTCACAAGCTATTAATACTTTCTATGAACAATATGTATAGACCCTACAGACAGACGTAACCACTTACAATCTTTTACGTCCTTATTTTGGCCATGTCAATATATCTTGAAAAGTTTAAAAAATCTAAACGCACGCACGCACGCACGCACACACGCACGCACGCACGCACGCACGCACGCACGCACGCACGCACGCACGCACGCACGCACGCACACACACACACACACACACACACACGTGGAGATACAAGGTTTCTGCCCAAAATACATTACAGTATATGCTCTAAAAGGTCAGATTGGTCTCTTGATCCAGACTGCAGGATGGATGGATGGATGGGTTCTCCTTTTTAGTTTTTATATATCCCCCTTTTATTTCCTCTGTACATGACCTTTCTGATGACAGCCCTGTGAAGAGCACTTCGTCGGTGCAAACAGGGTCACTCCTGGGAAAATGAAGGGCTCTGGAAAGCAACGCTGTGAGAAGGGAAAAAGGCAAGACCAATTAGCTGTCAAATGTCACAAGCTGTTTTCTCAGAAAGTGACGCTAGTTTCAAAATATATAGACATTATACATGCTCACAACAACGCAATACGCCTCGTGAGCTAAATGTACAAGTAGCCGACCCCAGTCAACTATTATTTGATGGTGGACTGTTATTTTTGAGTGGTGCAACCACTCCAAGGAACAGCAATGTCCGTCCCAACCTATGTTTAGAGTACCAGTAGGGGCAAAAGTGGCGCTGTTGTGCCAGAAACAGAGAGAGAGAGAGATAGTGTTGCACTGTTGCCTGCTAATGAGAGAGAGAGAGAGAGAGAGAGAGAGAGAGACAGAGGGGGGAGTTGCACCACAGTTCACACAGGTGTGATTTTTATATACATGGTTGCTGCAGCACCACCAAGAGAAGAACATTGCCATGGATTTCCTGTATACTACTGCATGACTTTTACATGCAGAACGTCTGTCTGTCTGTCTGTCTGTCTGTCTGTCTGTCTGTCTGTCTGTCTGTCTGTCTGTCTGTCTGTCTGTCTGTCTGTCTGGCTGGCCTCTCTGGAAATATTCAATACCTCGTTATCTATATCTGTAGTTACAGCAGCCTGTGCCTCTCTATATCTGTCTACACATCTACTCTATTTGTGATTTTTCTTGTTTATCACTGAACCTAATTTAAGATGTTAGGACTGAGTCCAGTGAGTCAACCCATTAAATACAGATCAGATTTTGTTTCATCTTTTCATTTAATTTTATTTCCCCATCCAGCCCATCGGCCAGTCAGCTCTTCTCTTAATTTCTCTATTATGTGCTATTCCTTCGTCTTCAATTTCAAACAAGGACACGGTAGACAATGGCGTGTGAGCTACAGTCCGTGCACTTGCAAGTCTCAAGTGGGGTTTTTTTAAGCGAGGAAGTGTCTGTTTTAATGATGTCAACGTGTACGGTACCAGACTCTCATCTCCCTCTCCTGCTGTCATCAAACGGTCTTTCAAATGTGTTCGTGATAGGCCAAGGTAACCCACCCACCCACTCACCCTTCATCTCCAGCTACCTGCAGTATATTGTGTTCTTTTTAATGGACAGCTGGCAGTCCACTTCCCCATGTATTCCTTTGTTTAAAAAGCAGACAGGAAAGGGAAGGACCAGGCACAGTAAAGCCTAATTTATACTGACAATTAATTAATTTTCAAATGAATGTCATGACTAAATATTAGCCCAAAGGGTAAAGCATACTTGTAAGTATAGGTCCAGAGGCAGAGCTTGCAACTCTTTGATAGACATGCACATCTGTTTCTACTTTTTACTTATGTATTACTCATTGGAGCAAGAACAGGACATGTGTGTTAACACATAGTCAATTTGCCTATTAAAACACATTTTTAAATATTTCTGTCATGAAAAAATGCACATGCTGCCATTTTACGGTTGAGAAGATATTATCTGTGTGCATGATACTGTACACACATACTACGCACGCACGCACATCGCACAACACGCACGCACGCACAACGCACACACGCACGCGCGCACGCACGCATGCACACACACACACACACACACACACACACACACACACACACACACACACACACACACACACACACACACACACACACACACACACACACACACACACCTCCAGGTTATTCCAGTAACCTTTTGCTATGAATAGTAAATGTCACCATAATCCATTTTAGATAGGGTTGCTCCGCAGGTGGAATCCCAAGTGGGTTGGTAGGTAGAGTAAGATGAAAGGTTGCCGTTAACAGCCCTGCATGCAACGTGCATGGATCCAGGTGTGCCACCACATGCCATAGCGGATACTCTTAAATGGGCATCATCTGGAAAAAAGACTCACTTGGATACTCCCCAAAAAAACAAATCATCCCTGAAGGGTTTTGTTGGTGGACTGAGTGAAGAGATGGATTCCCTATTCGCCCTGTAAGAAACTGAAGGTTAGACCCTGTAAACATTTTGTTTCATAAGCAAAATGGGCAGTTGACTGCCTTTTTTTTCCTTTGAGGCTGGTAGTTTGAAAGGTGAAAGTGAAACAGCAGACGAGGCACAGAAAGAGATCTTATGGTGATAGTTGGTTTCAGGTCAGGAAGGAAGGGGTACACGTCAATACACAAAATTCAATGTGAAAGGTAGGGTATGTTGTTTTGTTAAAATTAGTGTTAAAAAGCTATATATTGTGTGATAGTGCTCATTGCTATAGAGTGTTCCAGGAGTGTCCATGTCTTTCTTAGGATACTCAGGATAAGTGGAATTGTAAGTGATGACACAAAGAAATGAGCAGCCAAAATTGGAACTGGAACACTTAGCTGATTATTTATATGATTCGTTTATTTTGTGTTTCATTTTGTTTTATTTCCTGTGTTTCTGTGTGTTTGTGAAGCTTGTCTTTGTACTATGTTGTTGTGTCTTGCTTTCGTTTCTGTTTATTTGAATATATGTCTGTAAACCCTCAATAAAAACAAAGTAAAAAAGGCTACTCTCTCCTGATTAGCTGAAAATGTATTTTCTGTTTATTAAAGAGCTGGAGAGACAGGGAGACCCCTGTTACTGAACAAACACTCAATGATTACGATCAGAATTGTGATTTAACCTTTTAACAAAAAACCTTTTGTTTTAACCAAAAGGTATCACTTACCCTTAATTTAACTCAGAGTAACATTTGCACACACAAAACAGGATTTTACTGTAACTGCTATAAACTAATAAATCTTTGAGCACACATCCTATAAACATTTTGGAATTAGCG